>NW_027278509.1:0-186590 GCF_030028105.1 Mobula birostris
GGGGGTCTGTGTGTAGGAGTGAGTGAGTGTCAGTGTGAGTGAGACAGAGGCTGACAGTGTGTGTGAGAGAGAGAGTGTCAGTTTGGGTGAGACAGAGAGTGGCAGTGTTTATCAGGGAAAGTGAAGTTGCTGGGACAGAAAGTGTCTCTGTTTGAAAGAGAGATGAACTGTGTATGTGAGAGTGGGTGTCTGTGTCTATGTGAGAGTGTGTGTCAGTGTGAGTGAGAGAGAGACTGACAGTGTGGGTGAGGAGAGAGTGTCAGTTTGGGTGAGAGAGAGAGAGTGGCAGTGTTTATGAGAGAGAGTGAGGTTGCTGGGACAGAGACTGTCGTTTTTTGAGAGAGAGGGACTGTGTATGTGAGAGAGGGGTTCTGCGTGTATGAGAGGAGTGAGTGTCAGTGTGAGTGAGAGAGAGACTGACCAGTGTGGGTGAGAGAGAGAGTGTCAGTTTGGATGAGAGAGAGAGTGACACTGTTTATGAGAGAGAGTGAAGTGGCTGGGACAGAGTGTGTCTGTGTTTGAGAGAGAGGGGGACTGTGTATCTGAGAGAGGTGTTTTGTGTGTATAGAGAGAGTGAGTGTCAGTGTGAGTGGGAGAGAGACTGACAGTGTGGGTGAGAGAGAGAGTGTCAGTTTCGGTGAGAGAGAGAGTGACAGTGTTTATGAGAGAGAGTGAATTCGCTGGGACAGAGAGTGTCTTTGGTTTGATAGAGAGAGGGACTGTGTATGTGAGAGAGGGGCTCTGTGTGTATGAGAGAGTGGAGCGTCAGAGTGAGTGAGAGAGAGCATACAGTGTGGGTGAGAGAGAGAGTGTCAGTTTGTGTGAGAGAGAGAGTGACAGTGTTTATCAGAGAGACTGATGTGGCTGGGACAGAGAGTGTCTCTGTTTCAAAGAGAGAGGACTGTGTATGTGAGAAAGGGTGGTCTGTGTGTATGAGAGAGTGAGTGTCAGTGTGAGTGAGAGAGAGACTGACACTGTGGTGAGGGAGAGAGTGTCAGTTTGTATGTGTGAGAGAGAGTGACAGTGTTTATGAGAGAGAGTGAAGTGGATGGGACAGAGTGTGCCTGTGTTTGAGAGAGTTAGGGACTGTGTTTGTGAGAGAGGGGGTCCTGTGTGCATGAGAGAGTGAGTGTCAGTGTGAGTGAGAGAGAGCTTACAGTCTGGGTGAGAGAGAGAGTGTCAGTTTGGGTGAGAGAGAGAGTGACACTGTTTATCAGAGAGAGTGAAGTTGCTGGGACAGAGACTGTCTGTGTTTGAGAAAGAGAGGGACTGTGTATGTGAGAGAGGGTGTCTGTGTGTATGAGAGAGTGAATGTCTGTGTGAGTGAGAGAGAGACTGCCAGTGTGGGTGAGAGAGAGAGTGTCAGTTTGGGTGAGAGAGAGAGTGACAGTGTTTATCAGGGAGAGTGAAGTGGCTGGACAGAGTGTGTCTGTGTTTGAGAGAGTTAGGGACTGTGCTTGTGAGAGATAGGATCTCTGTGTATGAGAGAGTGAGTGTCAGTGTGAGTGAGAGAGAGACTGACATTGTGGGTGAAAGAGTGAGTGTCAGTTTGGATGAGAGAGAGTATGAAAGTGTTTATGAGAGAGTGCAAAGTGGCTGGGACAGAGAGTGTCTGTGTTTGACAGAGAGTTGGACTGTGTATGTGAGAGAGGGGGTCTGTGTGTATGAGAGAGTGAATGTCTGTGTGAGTGAGAGAGAGACTGACAGTGTGGGTGAGAGAGAGAGTGTCAGTTTGGGTGAGACAGAGAGTGGCAGTGTTTATCAGGGAAAGTGAAGATGCTGGGACAGAAAGTGTCTCTGTTTGAAAGAGAGATGGACTGTGTATGTGAGAGTGGGTGTCTGTGTCTATGTGAGAGTGTGTGTCAGTGTGAGTGAGAGAGAGACTGACAGTGTGGGTGAGGGAGAGAGTGTCAGTTTGGGTGAGAGAGAGAGAGTGACAGTGTTTATGAGAGAGAGTGAGGTTGCTGGGACATAGACTGTCGTTTTTGAGAGAGAGGGACTGTGTATGTGAGAGAGGGGTTCTGCGTGTATGAGAGAGTGAGTGTCAGTGTGAGTGAGAGAGAGACTGACAGTGTGGGTGAGAGAGAGAGTGTCAGTTTGGGTGAGAGAGAGTGACACTGTTTATGAGAGAGAGTGAAGTGGCTGGGACAGAGTGTGTCTGTGTTTGAGAGAGAGGGGGACTGTGTATCTGAGAGAGGTGTTTTGTGTGTATGAGAGAGTGAGTGTCAGTGTGAGTGGGAGAGAGACTGACAGTGTGGGTGAGAGAGAGAGTGTCAGTTTCGGTGAGAGAGAGAAGTGACAGTGTTTATGAGAGAGAGTGAAGTGGATGGGACAGATTGTGCCTGTGTTTGAGAGAGTTAGGGACTGTGTTGTGAGAGAGGGGGTCTGTGTGCATGAGAGAGTGAGTGTCAGTGTGAGTGAGAGAGAGCTTACAGTCTGGGTGAGAGAGAGAGTGTCAGTTTGGGTGAGAGAGAGTGACAGTGTTTTTGAGAGAGAGTGAGGTTGCTGGGAGAGAGACTGTCAGTGTTTGAGAGAGAGAGGGACTGTGTATGTGAGAGAGGGGATCTGTGTGTATGAGAGAGTGAGTGTCAGTGTGAGTGAGAGAGACTGACAGTGTGGGTGAGAGAGAGAGTGTCAGTTTGGATGAGAGAGAGAGTGACACTGTTTATGAGAGAGAGTGAAGTGGCTGGGACAGAGTGTGTCTGTGTTTGAGAGAGAGGGGGACTGTGTATCTGAGAGAGGTGTTTTGTGTGTATGAGAGAGTGAGTGTCAGTGTGAGTGGGAGAGAGACTGACAGTGTGGGTGAGAGAGAGAGTGTCAGTTTCGGTGAGAGAGAGAGTGACAGTGGTTTATGAGAGAGAGTGAATTCGTTTGGACAGAGAGTGTCTTTGTTTAAAAGAGAGAGGGACTGTGTATGTGAGAGAGGGGGTCTGTGTGTATGAGAGAGTGAGTGTCAGTGTGAGTGAGAGAGAGACTGACACTGTGGGTGAGGGAGAGAGTGTCAGTTTGTATGTGTGAGAGAGAGTGACAGTGTTTATGAGAGAGAGTGAAGTGAATGGGACAGAGTGTGCCTGTGTTTGAGAGAGTTAGGGACTGTGTTGTGAGAGAGGGGGTCTGTGTGCATGAGAGAGTGAGTGTCAGTGTGAGTGAGAGAGAGCTTACAGTCTGGGTGAGAGAGAGAGTGTCAGTTTGGGTGAGAGAGAGTGACAGTGTTTATGAGAGAGAGTGAGGTTGCTGGGAGAGAGACTGTCAGTATTTGAGAGAGAGAGGGACTGTGTATGTGAGAGAGGGGGTCTGTGTGTATGAGAGAGTGAGTGTCAGTGTGAGTGAGAGAGAATGACAGTGTGGGTGAGAGAGTGGGTGTCAGTTTGGATGAGAGAGAGAGAGTGACAGTGTTTATGAGAGAGAGTGAAGTGGCTGGGACAAGAGTGTGTCTGTGTTTGAGAGAGAGAGGGACTGTGTATGTGGAGAGGGTTTTTGTGTGTATGACAGAGTGAGCGCCAGTGTGAGTGAGAGAGAGCATACAGTGTGGGTGAGAGAGAGAGTGTCAGTTTGTGTGAGAGATAGAAGTGACAGGTTTTATCAGAGAGAGTGAAGTGGCTGGGACAGAGAGTGTCTCTGTTTCAAAGAGAGAGGGACTGTGTATGTGAGACAGGGGGTCTGAGTGTATGAGAGAGTGAGTGACAGTGTGAGTGAGAGAGAAAGTGACAGTGTGGGTGAGGAGAGGAGTTTCAGTTGGGTGAGAGAGAGAGTAACAGGTCTTATGAGAGAGAGTGAAGTGGCTGGTCAGAGTGTGTCTGTGTTTGAGAGAGGTTGGGACTGTGTTTGTGAGAGAGGGATCTCTGAGTATGAGAGAGTGAGTGTCAGTGTGAGTGAGAGAGAGACTGACAGTGTGGTTGAGGGAGAGAGTGTCACTTGGGTGAGATGGAGAGAGTGACAGTGCTCATGAGAGAGAGTGAAGTGGCTTGGACAGAGAGTGTCTGTATTTGAGAGAGAGAAGGACTATGTATGTGAGAGATGGGGTCTGTGTGTATCAGAGAGTGACTGTCAGTGTGAGTGAGAGACAGTCCTGACAGTGTGGGTGAGAGAGTGAGTGTCGTTTTGGGTGAGAGAGAGAGTGACAATGTTTATGAGAGAAAGTGAAGTGGCTGGGACAGAGAGTGTTAGTGTTTGAGAGAGAGAGGGATTGTGTATGTGAGAGAGGGGTTTTGTGTGTATGAGAGAGTGAGTGTCTGTGTGCGTGAGAGAGATGCTGACATTGTGGGTGAGAGAGAGAGTGTCAGTTTGGGTGAGAGAGAGAGTGACAGTGTTTATGAGAGAGAGTGAAGTTGCTGGGACAGAGACTGTCTGTGTTTGAGAGAGAGAGGGACTGTGTATGTGAGAGAGGGGGTCTGTGTGTATGAGAGAGTGAGAGTCAGTTTGAGTGAGAGAGAGACTGACAGTGTGGGTGAGAGAGAGAGAGTGTCAGTTTGGGGTGAGAGAGAGAGTGACAGTGTTTATCAGGAGAGTGAAGTGGCTGGACAGAGTGTTTCTGTGTTTGAGAGAGGTAGGGACTGTGCTTGTGAGAGACAGGATCTCTGTGTATGAGAGAGTGATTGTCAGTGTGAGTGAGAGAGAGACTGACAGTGTGGGTGAAAGAGTGAGTGTCAGTTTGGATGAGAGAGAGAATGACAGTGTTTATGAGAGAGAGTGAAGGTTGCTGGGAGAGAGACTGTCAGTGTTTGAGAGAGAGAGGGACTGTGTATGTGAGAGAGGGGGTCTGTGTGTATGAGAGAGTGATTGTCAGTGTGAGTGAGAGAGAATGACAGTGTGGGTGAGAGAGTGGATGTCAGTTGGATGAGAGAGAGAGTGACAGTGTTTATGAGAGAGAGTGAAGTGGCTGGGACAGAGTGTGTCTGTGTTTGAGAGAGAGAGGGGACTGTGTATGTGGAGAGGGTTTTTGTGTGTATGACAGAGTGAGCGTCAGTGTGAGTGAGAGAGGAGCATATAGTGTGGGTGAGAGAGAGAGTGTCAGTTTGTGTGAGAGATAGAGTGACAGGTTTTATCAGAGAGAGTGAAAGTGGCTGGGACAGAGAGTGTCTCTGTTTCCAAAGAGAGAGGGACTGTGTATGTGAGACAGGGGTTCTGTGTGTATGAGAGAGTGAGTGTCAATGTGAGTGAGAGAGAAAGTGACAGTGTGGGTGAGGGAGAGAGTTTCAGTTGGGTGAGAGAGAGAGTAACAGGTCTTATGAGAGAGAGTGAAGTGAGTGCTGTCAGAAGTGTGTCTGTGTTTGAGAGAGGTTGGGACTGTGTTTGTGAGAGAGGGGATCTCTGAGTATGAGAGGAGTGAGTGTCAGTGTGAGTGAGAGAGAGACTGACAGTGTGGTTGAGGAGAGAGTGTCACTTGGGTGAGATGGAGAGAGTGACAGTGCTCATGAGAGAGAGTGAAGTGGCTTGGACAGAGAGTGTCTGTATTTGAGAGAGAGAAGGATTATGTATGTGAGAGATGGGGTCTGTGTGTATCAGAGAGTGACTGTCACTGTGAGTGAGAGACAGTCTGACAGTGTGGGTGAGAGAGTGAGTGTCGGTTTGGGTGAGAGAGAGAGTGACAATGTTTATGAGAGAAAGTGAAGTGGCTGGGACAGGAGAGTGTTAGTGTTTGAGAGAGAGAGGGGATTGTGTATGTGAGAGAGGGGTTTGTGTGTATGAGAGAGTGAGTGTCTGTGTGCGTGAGAGAGATGCTGACAGTGTGGGTGAGAGAGAGAGTGTCAGTTTGGGTGAGAGAGAGAGTGACAGAGTTTATCAGGGAGAGTGAAGTGGCTGGACAGAGTGTTTCTGTGTTTGAGAGAGGTAGGGACTGTGCTTGTGAGAGAGAGGATCTCTGAGTATGAGAGAGTGATTGTCAGTGTGAGTGAGAGAGAGACCTGACAGTGTGGTGAAAGAGTGAGTGTCAGTTTGGATGAGAGAGAGTATGAAGTGTTTATGAGGAGTGCAAAGTGGCTGGGACAGAGAGTGTCTGTGTTGAGAGAAAGAAGGACTGTGTATGTGAGAGAGGGGGTCTGTATGTATGGTAGAGTGAGAGTCAGTTTGAGTGAGAGAGGGACTGACAGTGTGGGTGAGAGAGAGAGTGTCCAGTTGGGTGAGAGAGAGAGAGTGACAGTGTTTATCAGGAGAGTGAAGTGGCTGGAAAGAGTGTGTCTGTGTTTGAGAGAGGTAGGGACTGTGCTCGTGAGAGAGAGGATCTCTGTGTATGAGAGAGTGAGTGTCAGTGTGAGTGAGAGAGAGACTGAGGAGTGTGGGTGAAAGAGTGAGTGGTCCAGTTTGGATGAGAGAGAGTATGAAACTGTTTATGAGAGAGTGCAAAGTGGCTGGGACAGAGAGTGTCTGTGTTTGAGAGAAAGAAGGAATGTGTATGTGAGAGAGGGGTTTTCTGTGTATGAAAGAGTGAGTGTCAGTGTGAGTGACAGTGAGACTGACAGTGTGGTGAGAGATGACAGTGTCAGATTTGGGTGAGAGAGAGAGTGATCAGTGTTTATGAGGAGAGTGAAAGCGGCTGGGACAGTGAGTGCATGAGTTTGACAGAGAGGAGTGACTGTGTATGTGAGAGAGGGAGTTTGTGTGTATGAGAGAGTGAGTGTCAGTGGGAGTGAGAGAGAGACTGACAGTGCGGGTGAGAGAGGTGAGTGTCGGTTTGGGTGAGAGAGAGAGTGACAGTATTTATGAGAGAGAGTGAAGTGCTGGGACAGAGTGTCTCTGTGTTTGAGAGAAGTAGGGGACTGCGTTTGTGAGAGAGGGGGTCTGTGTGTATGAGAGAGTGAGTGTCTGTGTGAGTGAGAAAGAGGCTGACAGTGTGGGTGAGAGACAGAGTGTCAGTTTGTGTGTGTGAGAGAGAGTGACAGTGTTTACGAGAGAGAATGAAGTGGCTGAGACAAAGAGTGTCTGTGTAGAGAGAGAGAGGGACTGTGTATGTGAGAGAGGGGATCTGTGTGTATGAGAGAGTGAGTGTCAGTGTGAGTGAGAGAGACTGACAGTGTGGGTGAGAGAGAGAGTGTCAGTTTGGATGAGAGAGAGTGACACTGTTTATGAGAGAGAGTGAAGTGGGCTGGGACAGAGTGTGTCTGTGTTTGAGAGAGAGGGGGACTGTGTATCTGAGAGAGGTGTTTTGTGTGTATGAGAGAGTGAGAGTCAGTTATGAGTGAGAGAGAGACTGACAGTGTGGGTGAGAGAGAGAGTGTCAGTTTGGGTGAGAGAGAGAGTGACAGTGGCTCATGAGAGAGAGTGAAGTGGCTTGGACAGAGAGTGTCTGTATTTGAGAGAGAGAAGGATTATGTATGTGAGAGATGGGGTCTGTGTGTATCAGAGAGTGACTGTCACTGTGAGTGAGAGACAGTCTGACAGTGTGGGTGAGAGAGTGAGTGTCGGTTTGGGTGAGAGAGAGAGTGACAATGTTTATGAGAGAAAGTGAAGTGGCTGGGACAGAGAGTGTTAGTGTTTGAGAGAGAGAGGGATTGTGTATGTGAGAGAGGGGTTTTGTGTGTATGAGAGAGTGAGTGTCTGTGTGCGTGAGAGAGATGCTGACAGTGTGGGTGAGAGAGAGAGTGTCAGTTTGGGTGAGAGAGAGAGTGACAGAGTTTATCAGGGAGAGTGAAGTGGCTGGACAGAGTGTTTCTGTGTTTGAGAGAGGTAGGGACTGTGCTTGTGAGAGAGAGGATCTCTGAGTATGGAGAGAGTGATTGTCAGTAGTGAGTGAGAGAGAGACTGACAGTGTGGGTGAAAGAGTGAGGTGTCAGTTTGGATGAGAGAGAGTATGAAAGTGTTTATGAGGGAGTACAAAGTGCTGGGACAGAGAGTGTCCTGTGTTTGAGAGAAAGAAGGACTGTGTATGTGAGAGAGGGGGTCTGTATGTATGGTAGAGTGAGAGTCAGTTTGAGTGAGAGAGGGACTGACAGTGTGGGTGAGAGAGAGAGAGTGTCAGTTTGGGTGAGAGAGAGAGTGACAGTGTTTATCAGGGAGAGTGAAGTGGCTGGAAAGAGTGTGTCTGTGTTTGAGAGAGGTAGGGACTGTGCTCGTGAGAGAGAGGATCTCTGTGTATGAGAGGAGTGAGTGTCCAGTGTGAGTGATGTATGAGAGAGTGAGTGTCAGTGTGAGTGAGAGAGAGACTGAGAGTGTGGGTGAAAGAGTGAGTGTCAGTTTGGATGAGAGAGAGTATGAAACTGTTTATGAGAGAGTGCAAAGTGGCTGGGACAGAGAGTGTCTGTGTTTGAGAGAAAGAGAATGTGTATGTGAGAGAGGGGTTTTCTGTGTATGAAAGAGTGAGTGTCAGTGTGAGTGACAGTGAGACTGACAGTGTGGGTGAGAGAGACAGTGTCAGATTGGGTGAGAGAGAGAGTGACAGTGTTTATGAGAGAGAGTGAAGCGGCTGGGACAGTGAGTGCATGAGTTTGACAGAGAGAGTGACTGTGTATGTGAGAGAGGGAGTTTGTGTGTATGAGAGAGTGAGTGTCAGTGGGAGTGAGAGAGAGACTGACAGTGCGGGTGAGAGAGTGAGTGTCGGTTTGGGTGAGAGAGAGAGTGACAGTATTTATGAGAGAGAGTGAAGTGGCTGGACAGAGTGTCTCTGTGTTTGAGAGAAGTAGGGACTGCGTTTGTGAGAGAGGGGGTCTGTGTGTATGAGAGAGTGAGTGTCTGTGTGAGTGAGAAAGAGGCTGACAGTGTGGGTGAGAGACAGAGTGTCAGTTTGTGTGTGTGAGAGAGAGTGACAGTGTTTACGAGAGAGAATGAAGTGGCTGAGACAAAGAGTGTCTGTGTAGAGAGAGAGGGACTGTGTATGTGAGAGAGGGATCTGTGTGTATGAGAGAGTGAGTGTCAGTGTGAGTGAGAGAGACTGACAGTGTGGGTGAGAGAGAGAGTGTCAGTTGGATGAGAGAGAGTGACACTGTTTATGAGAGAGAGTGAAGTGGCTGGACAGAGTGTGTCTGTGTTTGAGAGAGAGGGGACTGTGTATCTGAGAGAGGTGTTTTGTGTGTATGAGAGAGTGAGAGTCAGTTTGAGTGAGAGAGAGACTGACAGTGTGGGTGAGAGAGAGAGTGTCAGTTTGGGTGAGAGAGAGAGTGACAGAGTTTATCAGGAGAGTGAAGTGGCTGGACAGAGTGTTTCTGTGTTTGAGAGAGGTAGGGACTGTGCTTGTGAGAGAGAGGATCTCTGAGTATGAGAGAGTGATTGTCAGTGTGAGTGAGAGAGAGACTGACAGTGTGGGTGAAAGAGTGAGTGTCAGTTTGGATGAGAGAGAGTATGAAAGTGTTTATGAGGAGTGCAAAGTGGCTGGGACAGAGAGTGTCTGTGTTTGAGAGAAAGAAGGACTGTGTATGTGAGAGAGGGGGTCTGTATGTATGGTAGAGTGAGAGTCAGTTGAGTGAGAGAGGGACTGACAGTGTGGGTGAGAGAGAGAGTGTCAGTTTGGGTGAGAGAGAGAGTGACAGTGTTTATCAGGGAGAGTGAAGTGGCTGGAAAGAGTGTGTCTGTGTTTGAGAGAGGTAGGGACTGTGCTCGTGAGAGAGAGGATCTCTGTGTATGAGAGAGTGAGTGTCAGTGTGAGTGAGAGAGAGACTGAGAGTGTGGGTGAAAGAGTGAGTGTCAGTTTGGATGAGAGAGAGTATGAAACTGTTTATGAGAGAGTGCAAAGTGGCTGGGACAGAGAGTGTCTGTGTTTGAGAGAAAGAAGGAATGTGTATGTGAGAGAGGGGTTTTCTGTTTATGAAAGAGTGAGTGTCCAGTGTGAGTGAGAGTGAGACTGACAGTGTGGGTGAGAGAGACAGTGTCAGATTGGGTGAGAGAGAGAGTGACAGTGTTTACGAGCGAGAGTGAAGTGGCTGAGACAGCGAGTGTCTGTGTTGAGAGAGAGAGGGACTGTGTATGTGAGAGAGGGGTCTGTGTGTATGAGAGAGTGAGTGTCAGTGTGAGTGAGAGAGAGACTGACAGTGTGGGTGAGAGAGAGAGTGTCAGTTTGTGTCTGTGAGAGAGGGTGACAGTGTTTATGAGAGAGAGTGAAGCGGCTGGGACAGTGAGTGCATGAGTTTGACAGAGAGAGGGACTGTGTATGTGAGAGAGGGAGTCTGTGTGTATGAGAGTGTGAGTGTCAGTGGGAGTGAGAGAGAGACTGACAGTGCGGGTGAGAGAGTGAGTGTCGGTTTGGGTGAGAGAGAGAGTGACAGTATTTATGAGAGAGAGTGAAGTGGCTGGGACAGAGTGTCTCTGTGTTTGAGAGAAGTAGGACTGCGTTGTGAGAGAGGGGGTCTGTGTGTATGAGAGAGTGAGTGTCTGTGTGAGTGAGAAAGAGGCTGACAGTGTGGGTGAGAGACAGAGTGTCAGTTTGTGTGTGTGAGAGAGAGTGACAGTGTTTACGAGAGAGAATGAAGTGGCTGAGACAAAGAGTGTCTGTGTTGAGAGAGAGAGGGACTGTGTATGTGAGAAAGGGGGTCTGTGTGTATGAGAGAGCTTACAGTCTGAGTGAGAGAGAGAGTGTCAGTTTGGGTGAGAGAGAAAATGACAGTGTTTATGAGAGAGAGTGAAGTTGCTGGACAGAGACTGTCTGTGTTTGAGAGAGAGTGGACTGTGTATGTGAGAGATGGGGTCTGTGTGTATGAGAGAGTGAGTGTCAGTGTGAGTGAGAGAGAGACTGACAGTGTGGGTGAGAGAATGAGTGTCAGTTTGGATGAGAGAGAGATTGACAGTGTTTATGAGAGAGAATGAAGTGGCTGGGACAGACAGTGTCTGTGTTTGAGAGAGAGAAGGACTGTGTATGTGAGAGAGGGGTCTGTGTGTAGGAGTGAGTGAGTGTCAGTGTGAGTGAGACAGAGGCTGACAGTGTGGTGAGAGAGAGAGTGTCAGTTTGGGTGAGACAGAGAGTGGCAGTGTTTATCAGGGAAAGTGAAGTTGCTGGGACAGAAAGTGTCTCTGTTGAAAGAGAGATGAACTGTGTATGTGAGAGTGGGTGTCTGTGTCTATGTGAGAGTGTGTGTCAGTGTGAGTGAGAGAGAGACTGACAGTGTGGGTGAGGGAGAGAGTGTCAGTTTGGTGAGAGAGAGAGAGTGGCAGTGTTTATGAGAGAGAGTGAGGTTGCTGGGACAGAGGACTGTCGTTTTTGAGAGAGAGGGACTGTGTATGTGAGAGAGGGGTTCTGCGTGTATGAGAGAGTGAGTGTCAGTGTGAGTGAGAGAGAGACTGACAGTGTGGGTGAGAGAGAGAGTGTCAGTTTGGATGAGAGAGAGAGTGACACTGTTTATGAGAGAGAGTGAAGTGGCTGGGACAGAGTGTGTCTGTGTTTGAGAGAGAGGGGGACTGTGTATCTGAGAGAGGTGTTTTGTGTGTATGAGAGAGTGAGTGTCAGTGTGAGTGGAGAGAGACTGACAGTGTGGGTGAGAGAGAGAGTGTCAGTTTCGGTGAGAGAGAGAGTGACAGTGTTTATGAGAGAGAGTGAATTCGCTGGGACAGAGAGTGTCTTTGTTTGATAGAGAGAGGGACTGTGTATGTGCGAGAGGGGCTCTGTGTGTATGAGAGAGTGAGCGTCAGAGTGAGTGAGAGAGAGCATACAGTGTGGGTGAGAGAGAGAGTGTCAGTTTGTGTGAGAGAGAGAGTGACAGTGTTTATCAGAGAGACTGATGTGGCTGGACAGAGAGTGTCTCTGTTTCAAAGAGAGAGGGACTGTGTATGTGAGAAAGGGTGTCTGTGTGTATGAGAGAGTGAGTGTCAGTGTGAGTGAGAGAGACTGACACTGTGGGTGAGGAGAGAGTGTCAGTTTGTATGTGTGAGAGAGAGTGACAGTGTTTATGAGAGAGAGTGAAGTGGATGGACAGAGTGTGCCTGTGTTTGAGAGAGTTAGGGACTGTGTTTGTGAGAGAGGGGGTCTGTGTGCATGAGAGAGTGAGTGTCAGTGTGAGTGAGAGAGAGCTTACAGTCTGGGTGAGAGAGAGAGTGTCAGTTTGGGTGAGAGAGAGAGTGACACTGTTTATCAGAGAGAGTGAAGTTGCTGGGACAGAGACTGTCTGTGTTTGAGAAAGAGAGGGACTGTGTATGTGAGAGAGGGTGTCTGTGTGTATGAGAGAGTGAATGTCTGTGTGAGTGAGAGAGAGACTGCCAGTGTGGGTGAGAGAGAGAGTGTCAGTTTGGGTGAGAGAGAGAGTGACAGTGTTTATCAGGGAGAGTGAAGTGGCTGGACAGAGTGTGTCTGTGTTTGAGAGAGTTAGGGACTGTGCTTGTGAGAGATAGGATCTCTGTGTATGAGAGAGTGAGTGTCAGTGTGAGTGAGAGAGAGACTGACATTGTGGGTGAAAGAGTGAGTGTCAGTTTGGATGAGAGAGAGTATGAAAGTGTTTATGAGAGAGTGCAAAGTGGCTGGGACAGAGAGTGTCTGTGTTTGACAGAGAGTTGGACTGTGTATGTGAGAGAGGGGGTCTGTGTGTATGAGAGAGTGAATGTCTGTGTGAGTGAGAGAGAGACTGACAGTGTGGGTGAGAGAGAGAGTGTCAGTTTGGGTGAGACAGAGAGTGGCAGTGTTTATCAGGGAAAGTGAAGTTGCTGGGACAGAAAGTGTCTCTGTTTGAAAGAGAGATGGACTGTGTATGTGAGAGTGGGTGTCTGTGTCTATGTGAGAGTGTGTGTCAGTGTGAGTGAGAGAGAGACTGACAGTGTGGGTGAGGGAGAGAGTGTCAGTTTGGGTGAGAGAGAGAGAGTGACAGTGTTTATGAGAGAGAGTGAGGTTGCTGGGACATAGACTGTCGTTTTTGAGAGAGAGGGACTGTGTATGTGAGAGAGGGGTTCTGCGTGTATGAGAGAGTGAGTGTCAGTGTGAGTGAGAGAGAGACTGACAGTGTGGTGAGAGAGAGAGTGTCAGTTTGGGTGAGAGAGAGGAGTGACACTGTTTATGAGAGAGAGTGAAGTGCTGGGACAGAGTGTGTCTGTGTTTGAGAGAGAGGGGGACTGTGTATCTGAGAGAGGTGTTTTGTGTGTATGAGAGAGTGAGTGTCAGTGTGAGTGGGAGAGAGACTGACAGTGTGGGTGAGAGAGAGAGTGTCAGTTTCGGTGAGAGAGAGAGTGACAGTGTTTATGAGAGAGAGTGAAGTGGATGGGACAGAGTGTGCCTGTGTTTGAGAGAGTTAGGGACTGTGTTTGTGAGAGAGGGGGTCTGTGTGCATGAGAGAGTGAGTGTCAGTGTGAGTGAGAGAGAGCTTACAGTCTGGGTGAGAGAGAGAGTGTCAGTTTGGTGAGAGAGAGTGACAGTGTTTTTGAGAGAGAGTGAGGTTGCTGGGAGAGAGACTGTCAGTGTTTGAGAGAGAGAGGACTGTGTATGTGAGAGAGGGGATCTGTGTGTATGAGAGAGTGAGTGTCAGTGTGAGTGAGAGAGACTGACAGTGTGGGTGAGAGAGAGAGTGTCAGTTTGGATGAGAGAGAGAGTGACACTGTTTATGAGAGAGAGTGAAGTGGCTGGGACAGAGTGTGTCTGTGTTTGAGAGAGAGGGGGACTGTGTATCTGAGAGAGGTGTTTTGTGTGTATGAGAGAGTGAGTGTCAGTGTGAGTGGGAGAGAGACTGACAGTGTGGGTGAGAGAGAGAGTGTCAGTTTCGGTGAGAGAGAGAGTGACAGTGTTTATGAGAGAGAGTGAATTCGTTTGGACAGAGAGTGTCTTTGTTTAAAAGAGAGAGGGACTGTGTATGTGAGAGAGGGGGTCTGTGTGTATGAGAGAGTGAGTGTCAGTGTGAGTGAGAGAGAGACTGACACTGTGGGTGAGGGAGAGAGTGTCAGTTTGTATGTGTGAGAGAGAGTGACAGTGTTTATGAGAGAGAGTGAAGTGAATGGGACAGAGTGTGCCTGTGTTTGAGAGAGTTAGGGACTGTGTTTGTGAGAGAGGGGGTCTGTGTGCATGAGAGAGTGAGTGTCAGTGTGAGTGAGAGAGAGCTTACAGTCTGGGTGAGAGAGAGAGTGTCAGTTTGGGTGAGAGAGAGTGACAGTGTTTATGAGAGAGAGTGAGGTTGCTGGGAGAGAGACTGTCAGTATTTGAGAGAGAGAGGGACTGTGTATGTGAGAGAGGGGGTCTGTGTGTATGAGAGAGTGAGTGTCAGTGTGAGTGAGAGAGAATGACAGTGTGGGTGAGAGAGTGGGTGTCAGTTTGGATGAGAGAGAGAGAGTGACAGTGTTTATGAGAGAGAGTGAAGTGGCTGGGACAGAGTGTGTCTGTGTTTGAGAGAGAGAGGGACTGTGTATGTGGAGAGGGTTTTTGTGTGTATGACAGAGTGAGCGCCAGTGTGAGTGAGAGAGAGCATACAGTGTGGGTGAGAGAGAGAGTGTCAGTTTGTGTGAGAGATAGAGTGACAGGTTTTATCAGAGAGAGTGAAGTGGCTGGGACAGAGAGTGTCTCTGTTTCAAAGAGAGAGGGACTGTGTATGTGAGACAGGGGGTCTGAGTGTATGAGAGAGTGAGTGTCAGTGTGAGTGAGAGAGAAAGTGACAGTGTGGGTGAGGGAGAGAGTTTCAGTTGGGTGAGAGAGAGAGTAACAGGTCTTATGAGAGAGAGTGAAGTGGCTGGTCAGAGTGTGTCTGTGTTTGAGAGAGGTTGGGACTGTGTTTGTGAGAGAGGGGATCTCTGAGTATGAGAGAGTGAGTGTCAGTGTGAGTGAGAGAGAGACTGACAGTGTGGTTGAGGGAGAGAGTGTCACTTGGGTGAGATGGAGAGAGTGACAGTGCTCATGAGAGAGAGTGAAGTGGCTTGGACAGAGAGTGTCTGTATTTGAGAGAGAGAAGGACTATGTATGTGAGAGATGGGGTCTGTGTGTATCAGAGAGTGACTGTCAGTGTGAGTGAGAGACAGTCTGACAGTGTGGGTGAGAGAGTGAGTGTCGGTTTGGGTGAGAGAGAGAGTGACAATGTTTATGAGAGAAAGTGAAGTGGCTGGGACAGAGAGTGTTAGTGTTTGAGAGAGAGAGGGATTGTGTATGTGAGAGAGGGGTTTTGTGTGTATGAGAGAGTGAGTGTCTGTGTGCGTGAGAGAGATGCTGACATTGTGGTGAGAGAGAGAGTGTCAGTTTGGGTGAGAGAGAGAGTGACAGTGTTTATGAGAGAGAGTGAAGTTGCTGGGACAGAGACTGTCTGTGTTTGAGAGAGAGAGGGACTGTGTATGTGAGAGAGGGGGTCTGTGTGTATGAGAGAGTGAGAGTCAGTTTGAGTGAGAGAGAGACTGACAGTGTGGGTGAGAGAGAGAGAGTGTCAGTTTGGGTGAGAGAGAGAGTGACAGTGTTTATCAGGAGAGTGAAGTGGCTGGACAGAGTGTTTCTGTGTTTGAGAGAGGTAGGGACTGTGCTTGTGAGAGACAGGATCTCTGTGTATGAGAGAGTGATTGTCAGTGTGAGTGAGAGAGAGACTGACAGTGTGGGTGAAAGAGTGAGTGTCAGTTTGGATGAGAGAGAGTATGAAAGTGTTTATGAGGGAGTGCAAAGTGGCTGGGACAGAGAGTGTCTGTGTTTGAGAGAAAGAAGGACTGTGTATGTGAGAGAGGGGGTCTGTATGTATGAGAGAGTGAGAGTCAGTTTGAGTGAGAGAGGGACTGACAGTGTGGGTGAGAGAGAGAGTGTCAGTTTGGGTGAGAGAGAGAGTGACAGTGTTTATCAGGGAGAGTGAAGTGGCTGGAAAGAGTGTGGCTGTGTTTGAGAGAGGGAGGGACTGTGCTCGTGAGAGAAAGGATCTCTGTGTATGAGAGAGTGAGTGTCAGTGTGAGTGAGAGAGAGACTGAGAGTGTGGGTGAAAGAGTGAGTGTCAGTTTGGATGAGAGAGAGTATGAAAGTGTTTATGAGAGAGTGCAAAGTGGCTGGGACAGAGAGTGTCTGTGTTGAGAGAGAGAGGGACTGTGTTTGTGAGAGAGGGGGTCTGTGTGCATGAGAGAGTGAGTGTCACTGTGAGTGAGAGAGTGCTTACAGTCTGGGTGAGAGAGAGATTGTCAGTTTGGGTGAGAAAGAGAGTGACAGTCTTTATGAGAGAGAGTGAAGTTACTGGGACAGAGAGTGTCAGTGTTTGAGAGAGAGAGGGACTGTGTATGTGAGAGAGGGTGTCTGTATGAGAGAGTGAGTGTCAGTGTGAGTGAGAGAGAGAGTGACAGTGTGGGTGAGGGAGAGAGTTTCAGTTGGGTGAGAGAGAGAGTGACAGGTCTTATGAGAGAGAGTGAAGTGGCTGGACAGAGTGTGTCTGTGTTTGAGAGAGAGAGGGACTGTGTATGTGAGAGAGGGGGTTTGTGTGTATGAGAGAGTGAGTGTCAGTGTGAGTGAGAGAGAGACTGACAGTTTGGGTGAGAGAGAGAGTGTCAGTTTGTGTCTGTGAGAGAGGGTGACAGTGTTTATGAGAGAGAGTGAAGCGGCTGGGACAGTGAGTGCATGAGTTTGACAGAGAGAGGGACTGTGTATGTGAGAGAGGGGGTCTGTGTGTATGAGAGAGTGAGAGAGAGACTGACAGTGCGGGTGAGAGAGTCAGTGTCGGTTTGGGAGAGACAGAGAGTGACAGTATTTATGAGAGAGAGTGAAGTGGCTGGGACAGAGTGTCTCTGTGTTTGAGAGAAGTTGGGACTGCGTTTGTGAGAGAGGGGGTCTGTGTGTATGAGAGAGTGAGTGTCTGTGTGAGTGAGAAAGAGGCTGACAGTGTGGGTGAGAGACAGAGTGTCAGTTTGTGTGTGTGAGAGAGAGTGACAGTGTTTACGAGAGAGAATGAAGTGGCTGAGACAAAGAGTGTCTGTGTTGAGAGAGAGAGGGACTGTGTATGTGAGAAACGGGGTCTGTGTGTATGAGAGAGTGAGTGTCACTGTGAGTGAGAGAGAGCTTACAGTCTGAGTGAGAGAGAGAGTGTCAGTTTGGGTGAGAGAGAGAATGACAGTGTTTATGAGAGAGAGTGAAGTTGCTAGGACAGAGACTGTCTGTGTTTGAGAGAGAGTGGGACTCTGTATGTGAGAGATGGGGTCTGTGTGTATGAGAGAGTGAGTGTCAGTGTGAGTGAGAGAGAGACTGACAGTGTGGGTGAGAGAATGATTGTCAGTTTGGATGAGAGAGAGATTGACAGTGTTTATGAGAGAGAACGAAGTGGCTGGGACAGACAGTGTCTGTGTTTGAGAGAGAGAAGGACAGTGTATGTGAGAGAGGGTGTCTGTGTGTAGGAGTGAGTGAGTGTCAGTGTGAGTGAGACAGAGGCTGACAGTGTGGGTGAGAGAGAGAATGTCAGTTTGGGTGAGAGAGAGAGTTACAGTGTTTATCAGGGAGAGTGAAGTGGCTGCGAACGAGAGTGTCTCTGTTTGAAAGCGAGAGGGACTGTGTATGTGAGAGAGGGGGTCTGTGTGTATGAGAGAGTGAGTGTCAGTGTCAGTGAGAGAGAGAGTGACAGTGTGGGTGAGGGAGAGAGTGTCAGTTGTGTGAGAGAGAGAGTGACAGTTTTTATGAGAGAGAGTGAAGTGGCTGGGACAGAGTGTGTCTGTGTTTGAGAGAGATAGGGACTGTGTTTGAAAGAGAGGGGGTCTCTGAGTATGAGAGAGTGAGTGTCAGTGTGAGTGAGAGAGAGACTGACAGTGTGGGTGAGAGAATGAGTGTCAGTTTGGATGAGAGAGAGAATGACAGTGTTTATGAGAGAGAGCGAAGTGGCTGGGACAGACAGTGTCTGTGTTTGAGAGAGAGAAGGACTGTGTATGTGAGAGAGGGGGTCTGTGTGTATGAGAGAGTGAGAGTCAGTGTGAGTGAGAGAGAGACTGACAGTGTGTGTGAGAGACAGAGTGTCAGTTTGTGTCTGTGAGAGAGAGTGACAGTGCTTATGAGAGAGAGTGACAGTGTTTATGAGAGAGAGTGAAGTGGCTGGGACAGAGAGTGTCTGTGTTTGGGAGAGAGAGGGTCTGTGTTTTTGAGACAGGGGGTCTGTGTGTATGAGAGAGTGAGTGTCAGTGTGAGTGAGAGAGAGACTGACAGTGTGGGTGAGAGAGTGAGTGTCGGTTTGGGTGAGAGAGAGAGTGACAGTCTTTATGAGAGAGAGTGAAGTTACTGGGACAGAGAGTGTCAGTGTTTGAGAGAGAGAGGGACTGTGTATGTGAGAGAGGGTGTCTGTATGAGAGAGTGAGTGTCAGTGTGAGTGAGAGAAAGAGTGACAGTGTGGGTGAGGGAGAGAGTTTCAGTTGGGTGAGAGAGAGAGTGACAGGTCTTATGAGAGAGAGTGAAGTGGCTGGACAGAGTGTGTCTGTGTTTGAGAGAGGTAGGGACTGTGTTTGTGAGAGAGGGGATCTCTGTGTATGAGGGAGTGAGTGTCAGTGTGAGTGAGAGAGAGACTGACAGTGTGGGTGACGGAGAGAGTGTCAGTTTGGGTGAGAGAGACAGTGACAGTGTTTATGAGAGAGCGTGAGGTTGCTTGGACAGAGACTGTCTATGTTTGAGAGAGAGAGGGACTGTGTATGTGAGAGAGGGGGTCTGTGTGTATGAGAGAGTGAGTGTCAGTTTGAGTGAGAGAGAGACTGACAGTGTGGGTGAGAGAGTGAGTGTCGGTTTGGGTGAGAGAGAGAGTGACAGTATTTATGAGAAAGAGTGAAGTGGCTGGGACAGAGTGTCTCTGTGTTTGAGAGAAGTAGGGACTGCGTTTGTGAGAGAGGGGGTCTGTGTGTATGAGAGAGTGAGTGTCTGTGTGAGTGAGAAAGAGGCTGACAGTGTGGTTGAGAGAGACAGTGTTAGTTTACGTGAGAGAGAGAGTGACAGTGTTTACGAGAGAGAATGAAGTGGCTGAGACAGCGAGTGTCTGTGTTGAGAGAGAGAGGGACTCTGTATGTGAGAGATGGGGTCTGTGTGTATGAGAGAGTGAGTGTCAGTGTGAGTGAGTGAGACTGACAGTGTGGGTGAGAGAATGAGTGTCAGTTTGGATGAGAGAGAGAATGACAGTGTTTATGAGAGAGAACGATGTGGCTGGGACAGACAGTGTCTGTGTTTGAGAGAGAGAAGGACTGTGTATGTGAGAGAGGGGGTCTGTGTGTAGGAGTGAGTGAGTGTCAGTGTGAGTGAGACAGAGGCTGACAGTGTGGGTGAGAGAGAGAGTGTCAGTTTGGGTGCGAGAGAGAGTGACAGTGTTTATCTGGGAGAGTGAAGTGGCTGCGACAGAGAGTGTCTCTGTTTGAAAGAGAGCGGGACTGTGTATGTGAGAGAGGGGGTCTGTGTGTATGAGAGAGTGAGTGTCAGTGTGAGTGAGAGAGAGACTGACAAGGTGGGTGAGAGAGAGAATGTCAGTTTGTGTGAGAGAGACAGTTACAGTGTTTATCAGGGAGAGTGAAGTGGCTGCGAAAGAGAGTGTCTCTGTTTGAAAGCGAGAGGGACTGTGTATGTGAGAGAGGGAGTCTGTGTGTATGAGAGAGTGAGTGTCAGTGTGAGTGAGAGAGAGACTGACAGTGTGGGTGAGAGACAGAGTGTCAGTTTGTGTCTGTGAGAGAGAGTGACAGTGTTTATGAGAGAGAGTGACAGGGTTTATGAGAGAGAGTGAAGTGGCTGGGACAGAGAGTGTCTGTGTTTGGGAGAGAGAGGGTCTGTGTTTTTGAGACAGGGGTTCTGTGTGTATGAGAGAGTGAGTGTCAGTGTGAGTGAGAGCGAGACTGACAGTGTGGGTGAGAGAGTGAGTGCCGGTTTGGGTGAGAGAGAGAGTGACAGTCTTTATGAGAGAGAGTGAAGTGACTGGGACAGAGAGTGTCAGTGTTTGAGAGAGAGAGGGACTGTGTATGTGAGAGAGGGGTTTTGTGTGCATGAGAGAGTGAGTGTCTGTGTGCGTGAGAGAGATGCTGACAGTGTGGGTGAGGGAGAGAGTTTCAGTTGGGTGAGAGAGAGAGTGACAGTGTTTACGAGAGAGAATGAAGTGGCTGAGACAGCGAGTGTCTGTGTTGAGAGAGGTAGGGACTGTGTATGTGAGAGAGGGGGTCTGTGTGTATGAGAGAGTGAGTGTCACTGTGAGTGAGAGAGAGCTTACAGTCTGGGTGGGAGAGAGAGTGTCAGTTTGGATGAGAGAGAGAATGACAGTGTTTATGAGAGGGAGAAAAGTTGCTGGGACGGAGACTGTCTGTGTTTGAGAGAGAGAGGGACTGTGTATGTGACAGAGCGGGTCTCTGTGTATGAGAGAGTGAGTGTCAGTGTGAGTGAGAGAGAGACTGACAGTGTGGGTCAGAGAGAGAGTGTCAGTTTGGGTGAGAGAGAGAGTGACAGTGTTTATCAGGGAGAGTGAAGTGGCGGCGAAAGAGAGTGTCTCTGTTTGAAAGCGAGAGGGACTGTGTATGTGAGAGAGGGGGTTTGTGTGTATGAGAGAGTGAGTGTCAGTGTGAGTGAGAGAGAGACTGACAGTGTGGGTGAGAGAATGAGTGTCAGTTTGGATGAGAGAGAGAATGACAGTGTTTATGAGAGTGAGGGAAGTGGCTGGGACAGACAGTGTCTGTGTTTGAGAGAGAGAAGGACTGCGTATGTGAGAGAGGGGGTCTGTGTGTATGAGAGAGTGAGTGTCAGTGTGAGTGAGAGAGAGACTGACAGTGTGGGTGAGAGACAGAGTGTCAGTTTGTGTGTGTGAGAGACAGTGACAGTGTTTATGAGAGAGAGTGACAGTGTTTATCAGAGAGAGTGAAGTGGCTGGGACAGAGAGTGTCTCTGTTTCAAAGAGAGAGGGACTGTGTATGTGAGACAGGGGGTCTGAGTGTATGAGAGAGTGAGTGTCAGTGTGAGTGAGAGAGAAAGTGACAGTGTGGGTGAGGGAGAGAGTTTCAGTTGGGTGAGAGAGAGAGTAACAGGTCTTATGAGAGAGAGTGAAGTGGCTGGTCAGAGTGTGTCTGTGTTTGAGAGAGGTTGGGACTGTGTTTGTGAGAGAGGGGATCTCTGAGTATGAGAGAGTGAGTGTCAGTGTGAGTGAGAGAGAGACTGACAGTGTGGTTGAGGGAGAGAGTGTCACTTGGGTGAGATGGAGAGAGTGACAGTGCTCATGAGAGAGAGTGAAGTGGCTTGGACAGAGAGTGTCTGTATTTGAGAGAGAGAAGGACTATGTATGTGAGAGATGGGGTCTGTGTGTATCAGAGAGTGACTGTCAGTGTGAGTGAGAGACAGTCTGACAGTGTGGGTGAGAGAGTGAGTGTCGGTTTGGGTGAGAGAGAGAGTGACAATGTTTATGAGAGAAAGTGAAGTGGCTGGGACAGAGAGTGTTAGTGTTTGAGAGAGAGAGGGATTGTGTATGTGAGAGAGGGGTTTTGTGTGTATGAGAGAGTGAGTGTCTGTGTGCGTGAGAGAGATGCTGACATTGTGGGTGAGAGAGAGAGTGTCAGTTTGGGTGAGAGAGAGAGTGACAGTGTTTATGAGAGAGAGTGAAGTTGCTGGGACAGAGACTGTCTGTGTTTGAGAGAGAGAGGGACTGTGTATGTGAGAGAGGGGGTCTGTGTGTATGAGAGAGTGAGAGTCAGTTTGAGTGAGAGAGTGACTGACAGTGTGGGTGAGAGAGAGAGTGTCAGTTTGGGTGAGAGAGAGAGTGACAGTGTTTATCAGGGAGAGTGAAGTGGCTGGACAGAGTGTTTCTGTGTTTGAGAGAGGTAGGGACTGTGCTTGTGAGAGAGAGGATCTCTGTGTATGAGAGAGTGATTGTCAGTGTGAGTGAGAGAGAGACTGACAGTGTGGGTGAAAGAGTGAGTGTCAGTTTGGATGAGAGAGAGTATGAAAGTGTTTATGAGGGAGTGCAAAGTGGCTGGGACAGAGAGTGTCTGTGTTTGAGAGAAAGAAGGACTGTGTATGTGAGAGAGGGGGTCTGTATGTATGAGAGAGTGAGTGTCAGTGTGAGTGAGAGAGAGACTGAGAGTGTGGGTGAAAGAGTGAGTGTCAGTTTGGATGAGAGAGAGTATGAAAGTGTTTATGAGAGAGTGCAAAGTGGCTGGGACTGAGAGTGTCTGTGTTGAGAGAGAGAGGGACTGTGTATGTGAGAGAGGGGGTCTGTGTGCATGAGAGAGTGAGTGTCACAGTGAGTGAGAGAGTGCTTACAGTCTGGGTGAGAGAGAGATTGTCAGTTTGGGTGAGAGAGAGAGTGACAGTGTTTATGAGACAGAGTGAGGTTGCTGGGACAGAGACTGTCTGTGTTTCAGAGAGAGAGGGACTGTGTATGTGAGAGAGGGGGTTTGTGTGTATGAGAGAGTGAGTGTCAGTGTGAGTGAGAGAGAGACTGACAGTTTGGGTGAGAGAGAGAGTGTCAGTTTGTGTCTGTGAGAGAGGGTGACAGTGTTTATGAGAGAGAGTGAAGCGGCTGGGACAGTGAGTGCATGAGTTTGACAGAGAGAGGGACTGTGTATGTGAGAGAGGGGGTCTGTGTGTATGAGAGAGTGAGAGAGAGACTGACGGTGCGGGTGAGAGAGTGAGTGTCGGTTTGGGAGAGACAGAGAGTGACAGTATTTATGAGAGAGAGTGAAGTGGCTGGGACAGAGTGTCTCTGTGTTTGAGAGAAGTTGGGACTGCGTTTGTGAGAGAGGGGGTCTGTGTGTATGAGAGAGTGAGTGTCTGTGTGAGTGAGAAAGAGGCTGACAGTGTGGGTGAGAGACAGAGTGTCAGTTTGTGTGTGTGAGAGAGAGTGACAGTGTTTACGAGAGAGAATGAAGTGGCTGAGACAAAGAGTGTCTGTGTTGAGAGAGAGAGGGACTGTGTATGTGAGAAAGGGGGTCTGTGTGTATGAGAGAGTGAGTGTCACTGTGAGTGAGAGAGAGCTTACAGTCTGAGTGAGAGAGAGAGTGTCAGTTTGGGTGAGAGAGAGAATGACAGTGTTTATGAGAGAGAGTGAAGTTGCTGGGACAGAGACTGTCTGTGTTTGAGAGAGAGTGGGACTCTGTATGTGAGAGATGGGGTCTGTGTGTATGAGAGAGTGAGTGTCAGTGTGAGTGAGAGAGAGACTGACAGTGTGGGTGAGAGAATGAGTGTCAGTTTGGATGAGAGAGAGATTGACAGTGTTTATGAGAGAGAACGAAGTGGCTGGGACAGACAGTGTCTGTGTTTGAGAGAGAGAAGGACTGTGTATGTGAGAGAGGGGGTCTGTGTGTAGGAGTGAGTGAGTGTCAGTGTGAGTGAGACAGAGGCTGACAGTGTGGGTGAGAGAGAGAATGTCAGTTTGGGTGAGAGAGAGAGTTACAGTGTTTATCAGGGAGAGTGAAGTGGCTGCGAACGAGAGTGTCTCTGTTTGAAAGCGAGAGGGACTGTGTATGTGAGAGAGGGGGTCTGTGTGTATGAGAGAGTGAGTGTCAGTGTGAGTGAGAGAGAGAGTGACAGTGTGGGTGAGGGAGAGAGTGTCAGTTGTGTGAGAGAGAGAGTGACAGTTTTTATGAGAGAGAGTGAAGTGGCTGGGACAGAGTGTGTCTGTGTTTGAGAGAGATAGGGACTGTGTTTGAAAGAGAGGGGGTCTCTGAGTATGAGAGAGTGAGTGTCAGTGTGAGTGAGAGAGAGACTGACGGTGTGGGTGAGAGAATGAGTGTCAGTTTGGATGAGAGAGAGAATGACAGTGTTTATGAGAGAGAGCGAAGTGGCTGGGACAGACAGTGTCTGTGTTTGAGAGAGAGGGGGTCTGTGTTTTTGAGACAGGGGGTCTGTGTGTATGAGAGAGTGAGTGTCAGTGTGAGTGAGAGAGAGACTGACAGTGTGGGTGAGAGAGTGAGTGTCGGTTTGGGTGAGAGAGAGAGTGACAGTCTTTATGAGAGAGAGTGAAGTTACTGGGACAGAGAGTGTCAGTGTTTGAGAGAGAGAGGGACTGTGTATGTGAGAGCGGGTGTCTGTATGAGAGAGTGAGTGTCAGTGTGAGTGAGAGAGAGAGTGACAGTGTGGGTGAGGGAGAGAGTTTCAGTTGGGTGAGAGAGAGAGTGACAGGTCTTATGAGAGAGAGTGAAGTGGCTGGACAGAGTGTGTCTGTGTTTGAGAGAGGTAGGGACTGTGTTTGTGAGAGAGGGGATCGCTGTGTATGAGGGAGTGAGTGTCAGTGTGAGTGAGAGAGAGACTGACAGTGTGGGTGAGGGAGAGAGTGTCAGTTTGGGTGAGAGAGACAGTGACATTGTTTATGAGAGAGCGTGAGGTTGCTTGGACAGAGACTGTCTATGTTTGAGAGAGAGAGGGACTGTGTATGTGAGAGAGGGGGTCTGTGTGTATGAGAGAGTGAGTGTCAGTTTGAGTGAGAGAGAGACTGACAGTGTGGGTGAGAGAGTGAGTGTCGGTTTGGGTGAGAGAGAGAGTGACAGTATTTATGAGAAAGAGTGAAGTGGCTGGGACAGAGTTTCTCTGTGTTTGAGAGAAGTAGGGACTGCGTTTGTGAGAGAGGGGGTCTGTGTGTATGAGAGAGTGAGTGTCTGTGTGAGTGAGAAAGAGGCTGACAGTGTGGTTGAGAGAGACAGTGTTAGTTTGCGTGAGAGAGAGAGTGACAGTGTTTACGAGAGAGAATGAAGTGGCTGAGACAGCGAGTGTCTGTGTTGAGAGAGAGAGGGACTCTGTATGTGAGAGATGGGGTCTGTGTGTATGAGAGAGTGAGTGTCAGTGTGAGTGAGAGAGAGACTGACAAGGTGGGTGAGAGAGAGAATGTCAGTTTGTGTGAGAGAGACAGTTACAGTGTTTATCAGGGAGAGTGAAGTGGCTGCGAAAGAGAGTGTCTCTGTTTGAAAGCGAGAGGGACTGTGTATGTGAGAGAGGGAGTCTGTGTGTATGAGAGAGTGAGTGTCAGTGTGAGTGAGAGAGAGACTGACAGTGTGGGTGAGAGACAGAGTGTCAGTTTGTGTCTGTGAGAGAGAGTGACAGTGTTTATGAGAGAGAGTGACAGGGTTTATGAGAGAGAGTGAAGTGGCTGGGACAGAGAGTGTCTGTGTTTGGGAGAGAGAGGGTCTGTGTTTTTGAGACAGGGGTTCTGTGTGTATGAGAGAGTGAGTGTCAGTGTGAGTGAGAGCGAGACTGACAGTGTGGGTGAGAGAGTGAGTGCCGGTTTGGGTGAGAGAGAGAGTGACAGTCTTTATGAGAGAGAGTGAAGTGACTGGGACAGAGAGTGTCAGTGTTTGAGAGAGAGAGGGACTGTGTATGTGAGAGAGGGGTTTTGTGTGTATGAGAGAGTGAGTGTCTGTGTGCGTGAGAGAGATGCTGACAGTGTGGGTGAGGGAGAGAGTTTCAGTTGGGTGAGAGAGAGAGTGACAGTGTTTACGAGAGAGAATGAAGTGGCTGAGACAGCGAGTGTCTGTGTTGAGAGAGGTAGGGACTGTGTATGTGAGAGAGGGGGTCTGTGTGTATGAGAGAGTGAGTGTCACTGTGAGTGAGAGAGAGCTTACAGTCTGGGTGGGAGAGAGAGTGTCAGTTTGGGTGAGAGAGAGAGTGACAGTGTTTATCAGGGAGAGTGAAGTGGCGGCGAAAGAGAGTGTCTCTGTTTGAAAGCGAGAGGGACTGTGTATGTGAGAGAGGGGGTTTGTGTGTATGAGAGAGTGAGTGTCAGTGTGAGTGAGAGAGAGACTGACAGTGTGGGTGAGAGAATGAGTGTCAGTTTGGATGAGAGAGAGAATGACAGTGTTTATGAGAGTGAGGGAAGTGGCTGGGACAGACAGTGTCTGTGTTTGAGAGAGAGAAGGACTGCGTATGTGAGAGAGGGGGTCTGTGTGTATGAGAGAGTGAGTGTCAGTCTGAGTGAGAGAGAGACTGACAGTGTGGGTGAAAGACAGAGTGTCAGTTTGTGTGTGTGAGAGACAGTGACAGTGTTTATGAGAGAGAGTGACAGTGTTTATGAGAGAGAGTGAAGTGGCTGGGACAGAGAGTGTCTGTGTTTGGGAGAAAGAGGGACTGTGTATGTGAGAGAGGGGGTCTGTGTGTATGAGAGAGTGAATGTCAGTGTGAGTGAGAGAGAGACTGACAGTGTGGGTGAGAGAGAGAGTGTCAGTTTGTGTCTGTGAGAGAGGGTGACAGTGTTTATGAGAGAGAGTGAAGTGGCTGGGACAGAGAGTGTCTGTGTTTGACAGGAAGTGGGACTGTGTATGTGAGAGAGGGGGTCTGTGTGTATGAGAGAGTGAGTGTCAGTGTGAGTGAGAGAGAGACTGACAGTGTGGGTGAGAGACAGAGTGTCAGTTTGTGTGTGTGAGAGAGAGTGACAGTGTTTATGAGAGAGAGTGAAGTGGCTGGGACAGAGAGTGTCTGTGTTTGGGAGAGAGAGGGACTGTGTTTGTGAGACAGGGGGTCTGTATGTATGAGAGAGTGAGTGTCAGTGTGAGTGAGAGAGAGACTGACAGTGTGGGTGAGAGAGTGAGTGTCAGTTTGGATGAGAGAGAGTATGAAAGTGTTTATGAGATAGAGCGAAGTGGCTGGGACAGAGAGTGTCTGTGTTTGAGAGAGAGAAGGACTGTGTATGTGAGAGAGGGGGTCTGTGTATATGAGAGAGTGAGTGTCAGTGTGAGTGAGAGAGAGAGTGACAGTGTGGGTGAGGGAGAGAGTGACAGTTTTTATGAGAGAGAGTGAAGTGGCTGGGACAGAGTGTGTCGGTGTTTGAGAGAGATAGGGACTGTGTTTGAGAGAGAGGGGGTCTCTGAGTATGAGAGAGTGAGTGTCAGTGTGAGTGAGAGAGAGACTGACAGTGTGGGTGAGAGACAGAGTGTCAGTTTGTGTGTGTGAGAGAGAGTGACAGTGTTTATGAGACAGAGTGAAGTGGCTGGGACAGAGAGTGTCTGTGTTTGGGAGAGAGAGGGACTGTGTTTGTGAGACAGGGTGTCTGTGTGTATGAGACAGTGAGTGTCAGTGTGAGTGAGAGAGAGACTGAGAGTGTGGGTGAGAGAGACAGTGTCAGTTTGGGTGAAAGAGAGAGTAACAGTGTTTACGAGAGAGAATGAAGTGGCTGAGACCGCGAGTGTCTGTGTTGAGAGAGAGAGGGACTGTGTATGTGAGAGAGGGGGTCTGTGTGTATGAGAGAGTGAGTGTCAGTGTGAGGGAGAGTGAGAGTGACAGTGTGGGCGACGGAGAGAGTGTCAGTTGGGTGACAGATAGAGTGACAGTTTTTATGAGAGAGAGCGAAGTGGCTGGGACAGAGAGTGTCTGTGTTTGAGAGAGAGAAGGACTGTGTATGTGAGAGAGGGGGTCTGTGTGTATGAGAGAGTGAGTGTCAGTGTGAGTGAGAGAGAGGCTGACAGTGTGGGTGAGAGAGAGATTGTCAGTTTGGGTGCGAGAGAGAGTGACAGTGTTTATGAGAGAGAGTGAAGTTGCTGGGACAGAGACTGTCTGTGTTTGAGAGAGAGAGGGACTGTGTAGGTGAGAGAGGGGGTCTGTGGATATGAGAGAGTGAGTGTCAGTGTGAGTGAGAGAGAGACTGACAGTGTGGGTGAGAGAGAGAGTGTCAGTTTGTGTCTGTGAGAGACGGTGACAGTGTTTATGTTAGAGTGTGAAGTGGCTGGGACAGAGAGTGTCTGTGTTTGACAGGAAGTGGGACTGTGTATGTGAGAGAGGTGGTCTGTGTGTATGAGGGAGTGAGTGTCAGTGTGAGTGAGAGAGAGAGTGACAGTGTGGGTGAGGGAGAGAGTGTCAGTTGTGTGAGAGAGAGAGTGACAGTTTTTATGAGAGAGAGTGAAGTGGCTGGGACAGAGAGTGTCTGTGTTTGACAGGAAGTGGGACTGTGTATGTGAGAGAGGTGGTCTGTGTGTATGAGGGAGTGAGTGTCAGTGTGAGTGAGAGAGTGAGTGTCAGTGTGAGTGAGAGAGAGAGTGACAGTGTGGGTGAGGGAGAGAGTGTCAGTTTGGGTGAGAGAGACAGTGACAGTGTTTATGAGAGAGCGTGAGGTTGCTTGGACAGAGACTGTCTATGTTTGAGAGAGAGAGGGACTGTGTATGTGAGAGAGGGGGTCTGTGTGTATGAGAGAGTGAGTTTCAGTTTGAGTGAGAGAGAGACTGACAGTGTGGGTGAGAGAGTGAGTGTCGGTTTGGGTGAGAGAGAGAGTGACAGTATTTATGAGAAAGAGTGAAGTGGCTGGGACAGAGTGTCTCTGTGTTTGAGAGAAGTAGGGACTGCGTTTGTGACAGAGGGGGTCTGTGTGTATGAGAGAGTGAGTGTCTGTGTGAGTGAGAAAGAGGCTGACAGTGTGGTTGAGAGAGACAGTGTTAGTTTGCGTGAGGGAGAGAGTGACAGTGTTTACGAGAGAGAATGAAGTGGCTGAGACAGCGAGTGTCTGTGTTGAGAGAGAGAGGGACTCTGTATGTGAGAGATGGGGTCTGTGTGTATGAGAGAGTGAGTGTCAGTGTGAGTGAGAGAGACTGACAGTGTGGGTGAGAGAATGAGTGTCAGTTTGGATGAGAGAGAGAATGACAGTGTTTATGAGAGAGAACGAAGTGGCTGGGACAGACAGTGTCTGTGTTTGAGAGAGAGAAGGACTGTGTATGTGAGAGAGGGGGTCTGTGTGTATGAGAGAGTGAGTGTAAGTGTGAGTGAGAGAGAGACTGACAAGGTAGGTGAGAGAGAGAATGTCAGTTTGGGTGAGAGAGACAGTTACAGTGTTTATCAGGGAGAGTGAAGTGGCTGCGAAAGAGAGTGTCTCTGTTTGAAAGCGAGAGGGACTGTGTATGTGAGAGAGGGAGTCTGTGTGTATGAGAGAGTGAGTGTCAGTGTGAGTGAGAGAGAGACTGACAGTGTGGGTGAGAGACAGAGTGTCAGTTTGTGTCTGTGAGAGAGAGTGACAGTGTTTATGAGAGAGAGTGACAGGGTTTATGAGAGAGAGTGAAGTGGCTGGGACAGAGAGTGTCTGTGTTTGGGAGAGAGAGGGTCTGTGTTTTTGAGACAGGGGTTCTGTGTGTATGAGAGAGTGAGTGTCAGTGTGAGTGAGAGCGAGACTGACAGTGTGGGTGAGAGAGTGAGTGCCGGTTTGGGTGAGAGAGAGAGTGACAGTCTTTATGAGAGAGAGTGAAGTGACTGGGACAGACAGTGTCAGTGTTTGAGAGAGAGAGGGACTGTGTATGTGAGAGAGGGGTTTTGTGTGTATGAGAGAGTGAGTGTCTGTGTGCGTGAGAGAGATGCTGACAGTGTGGGTGAGGGAGAGAGTTTCAGTTGGGTGAGAGAGAGAGTGACAGTGTTTACGAGAGAGAATGAAGTGGCTGAGACAGCGAGTGTCTGTGTTGAGAGAGGTAGGGACTGTGTATGTGAGAGAGGGAGTCTGTGTGTATGAGAGAGTGAGTGTCACTGTGAGTGAGAGAGAGCTTACAGTCTGGGTGGGAGAGAGAGTGTCAGTTTGGATGAGAGAGAGAATGACAGTGTTTATGAGAGGGAGAGAAGTTGCTGGGACGGAGACTGTCTGTGTTTGAGAGAGAGAGGGACTGTGTATGTGACAGAGCGGGTCTCTGTGTATGAGAGAGTGAGTGCCAGTGTGAGTGAGAGAGAGACTGACAGTGTGGGTGAGAGAATGAGTGTCAGTTTGGATGAGAGAGAGAATGACAGTGTTTATGAGAGTGAGGGAAGTGGCTGGGACAGACAGTGTCTGTGTTTGAGAGAGAGAAGGACTGCGTATGTGAGAGAGGGGGTCTGTGTGTATGAGAGAGTGAGTGTCAGTCTGAGTGAGAGAGAGACTGACAGTGTGGGTGAGAGACAGAGTGTCAGTTTGTGTGTGTGAGAGACAGTGACAGTGTTTATGAGAGAGAGTGACAGTGTTTATGAGAGAGAGTGAAGTGGCTGGGACAGAGAGTGTCTGTGTTTGGGAGAAAGAGGGACTGTGTATGTGAGAGAGGGGGTCTGTGTGTATGAGAGAGTGAATGTCAGTGTCAGTGAGAGAGAGACTGACAGTGTGGGTGAGAGAGAGAGTGTCAGTTTGTGTCTGTGAGAGAGGGTGACAGTGTTTATGAGAGAGAGTGAAGTGGCTGGGACAGAGAGTGTCTGTGTTTGACAGGAAGTGGGACTGTGTATGTAAGAGAGGGGGTCTGTGTGTATGAGAGAGTGAGTGTCAGTGTGAGTGAGAGAGAGACTGACAGTGTGGGTGAGAGACAGAGTGTCAGTTTGTGTGTGTGAGAGAGAGTGACAGTGTTTATGAGAGAGAGTGAAGTGGCTGGGACAGAGAGTGTCTGTGTTTGGGAGAGAGAGGGACTGTGTTTGTGAGACAGGGGGTGTGTATGTATGAGAGAGTGAGTGTCAGTGTGAGTGAGAGAGAGACTGACAGTGTGGGTGAGAGAGTGAGTGTCAGTTTGGATGAGAGAGAGTATGAAAGTGTTTATGAGATAGAGCGAAGTGGCTGGGACAGAGAGTGTCTGTGTTTGAGAGAGAGAAGGACTGTGTATGTGAGAGAGGGGTTTTGTGTGTATGAGAGAGTGAGTGTCAGTGTGAGTGAGAGAGAGGCAGACAGTGTGAGTGAGAGAGAGAGAGTGTCAGTTTGGGTGCGAGAGAAAGTGACAGTGTTTATGAGAGAGAGTGAAGTTGTTGGGACAGAGGCTATCTGTGTTTGAGAGAGAGAGGGACTGTGTAGGTGAGAGAGGGGGTCTGTGTATATGAGAGAGTGAGTGTCAGTGTGAGTGAGAGAGAGACTGAGTGTGGGTGAGAGAGAGAGTGTCAGTTTGGGTGAGAGAGAGAGTGACAGTGTTTATGAGAGAGAGTGAAGTAGCTGGACAGAGTGCGTCTGTGTTTGAGAGAGGTAGGGACTGTGTTTGTGAGACAGAGGATCTCTGTGTATGAGAGAGTGAGTGTCAGTGTGAGTGAGAGAGAGACTGACAGTGTGGGTGAGAGAGACAGTGTCAGTTTGGGTGAGAGAGAGAGAGTGACTGTGTTTACGAGAGAGAATGAAGTGGCTGAGACAGCGAGTGTCTGTGTGAGAGAGAGAGGGACTGTGTTTGAGAGAGAGGGGGTCTCTGAGTATGAGAGAGTGAGTGTCAGTGTGAGTGAGAGGGAGGACTGAAGGTGTGGGTAAGAGAATGAGTGTCAGTTTGGGTGCGAGAGAGAGTGACAGTGTTTATGAGAGAGAGTGAAGTTGCTGGGACAGAGACGGTCTCTGTTTAAGAGAGAGAGGGACTGTGTAGGTGAGAGAGGGGGTCCGTGTGTATGAGAGAGTGAATGTCAGTGTGAGTGAGAGAGAGACTGACAGTGTGGGTGAGAGAGAGTGTGTCAGTTTGTGTCTGTGAGAGAGTATGAAAGTGTTTATGAGAGAGAACGAAGTGGCTGGGACAGAGTGTGTCTGTGTTGAGAGAGATAGGGACTGTGTTTGAGAGAGAGGGGGTCTCTGAGTATGAGAGAGTGAGTGTCAGTGTGAGTGAGAGAGAGACTGACAGTGTCGGTGAGAGAATGAGTGTCAGTTTTGATGAGAGAGAGAATGACAGTGTTTATGAGAGAGAGCTCAGTGGCTGGGACAGACAGTGTCTGTGTTTGAGAGAGAGAAGGACTGTGTATGTGAGAGAGGGGGTCTGTGTGTAGGAGAGAGTGAGTGTCAGTGTGAGTGAGAGAGAGGCTGACAGTGTGGGTGAGAGAGAGAGAGTGTCAGTTTGGGTGCGAGAGAGAGTGACAGTGTTTATGAGAGGGAGTGAATTTGCTGGGACAGAGACTGTCTGTGTTTGAGAGAGAGAGGGACTGTGTAGGTGAGAGAGGGGGTCTCTGAGTATGAGAGAGTGAGTGTCAGTGTGAGTGAGAGAGAGACTGACAGTGTGGGTGAGTGACAGAGTGTCAGTTTGTGTGTGTGAGAGAGAGTGACAGTGTTTATGAGAGAGAGCGAAGTGGCTGGGACAGAGAGTGTCTGTGTTTGAGAGAGAGAAGGACTGTGTATGTGAGAGAGGGGTTTTGTGTGTATGAGAGAGTGAGTGTCAGTGTGTGTGAGAGAGAGACTGAGAGTGTGGGTGAGAGAGACAGTGTCAGTTTGGGTGAGAGAGAGAGTGACAGTGTTTACGAGAGAGAATGAAGTGGCTGAGACCGCGAGTGTCTGTGTTGAGAGAGAGAGGGACTGTGTATGTGAGAGAGGGGGTCTGTGTGTATGAGAGAGTGAGTGTCAGTGTGAGTGAGAGAGAGACTGACAGTGTGGGCGACGGAGAGAGTGTCAGTTGGGTGAGAGAGAGAGTGACAGTTTTTATGAGAGAGAGCGAAGTGGCTGGGACAGAGAGTGTCTGTGTTTGAGAGAGAGAAGGACTGTGTATGTGAGAGAGGGGGTCTGTGTGTATGAGAGAGTGACTGTCAGTGTGAGTGAGAGAGAGGCTGACAGTGTGGGTGAGAGAGAGATTGTCAGTTTGGGTGCGAGAGAGAGTGACAGTGTTTATGAGAGAGTGTGAAGTTGCTGGGACAGAGACTGTCTGTGTTTGAGAGAGAGAGGGACTGTGTAAGTGAGAGAGGGGGTCTGTGGATATGAGAGAGTGAGTGTCAGTGTGAGTGAGAGAGAGACTGACAGTGTGGGTGAGGGAGAGAGTGTCAGTTGTGTGAGAGAGAGAGTGACAGTTTTTATGAGAGAGAGTGAAGTGGCTGGGACAGAGTGTGTCTGTGTTTGAGAGAGATAGGGACTGTGTTTGAGAGAGAGGGGGTCTCTGAGTATGAGAGAGTGAGTGTCAGTGTGAGTGAGACAGAGACTGACAGTGTGGGTGAGAGAATGAGTGTCAGTTTGGATGAGAGAGAGAATGACAGTGTTTATGAGAGAGAGCGAAGTGGCTGGGACAGACAGTGTCTGTGTTTGAGAGAGAGTAGGACTGTGTATGTGAGAGAGGGGGTCTGTGTGTATGAGAGAGTGAGTGTCAGTGTCAGTGAGAGAGAGACTGACAGTGTGTGTGAGAGACAGAGTGTCAGTTTGTGTCTGTGAGAGAGAGTGACAGTGCTTATGAGAGAGAGTGACAGTGTTTATGAGAGAGAGTGAAGTTGCTGGGACAGAGGCTATCTGTGTTTGAGGGAGAGAGGGACTGTGTAGGTGAGAGAGGGGGTCTGTGTATATGAGAGAGTGAGTGTCAGTGTGAGTGAGAGAGAGACTGACAGTGTGGGTGAGAGAGAGAGTGTCAGTTTGGGTGAGAGAGAGAGTGACAGTGTTTATGAGAGAGAGTGAAGTAGCTGGACAGAGTGTGTCTGTGTTTGAGAGAGGTAGGGACTGTGTTTGTGAGAGAGAGGATCTCTGTGTATGAGAGAGTGAGTGTCAGTGTGAGTGAGAGAGAGACTGACAGTGTGGGTGAGAGAGACAGTGTCAGTTTGGGTGAGAGAGAGAGAGTGACAGTGTTTACGAGAGAGAATGAAGTGGCTGAGACAGCGAGTGTCTGTGTTGAGAGAGAGAGGGACTGTGTTTGAGAGAGAGGGGGTCTCTGAGTATGAGAGAGTGAGTGTCAGTGTGAGTGAGAGGGAGACTGAAGTGTGGGTGAGAGAATGAGTGTCAGTTTGGGTGCGAGAGAGAGTGACAGTGTTTATGAGAGAGAGTGAAGTTGCTGGGACAGAGACGGTCTCTGTTTAAGAGAGAGAGGGACTGTGTAGGTGAGAGAGGGGGTCTGTGTGTATGAGAGAGTGAATGTCAGTGTGAGTGAGAGAGAGACTGACAGTGTGGGTGAGAGAGAGTGTGTCAGTTTGTGTCTGTGAGAGAGGGTGACAGTGTTTATGAGAGAGAGTGAAGTGGCTGGGACAGAGAGTGTCTGTGTTTGACAGGAAGTGGGACTGTGTATGTGAGAGAGGGGGTCTGTGTGTATGAGAGAGTGAGTGTCAGTGTGAGTGAGAGAGAGACTGACAGTGTGGGTGAGAGACAGATTGTCAGTTTGTGTGTGTGAGAGAGAGTAACAGTGTTTATGAGATAGAGTGAAGTGGCTGGGACAGAGAGTGTCTGTGTTTGCGAGAGAGAGGGACTGTGTTTGTGAGACAGGGGGTCTGTGTGTATGAGAGAGTGAGTGTCAGTGTGAGTGAGAGAGAGGCTGACAGTGTGGGTGAGAGAGAGAGTGTCAGTTTGGGTGCGAGAGAGAGTGACAGTGTTTATGAGATAGAGTGAAGTGGCTGGGACAGAGAGTGTCTGTGTTTGCGAGAGAGAGGGACTGTGTTTGTGAGACAGGGGGTCTGTGTGTATGAGAGAATGAGTGTCAGTGTGAGTGAGAGAGAGCTGACAGTTTGATGAGAGAGAGTATGAAAGTGTTTATGAGAGAGAACGAAGTGGCTGGACAGAGGTGTGTCTGTGTTTGAGAGAGAGAGGACTGTGTAGGTGAGAGAGGGGGTCTGTGTGTATGAGAGAGTGATGTCAGTGTGAGTGAGAGAGAGACTGACAGTGTGGGTGAGAGAGAGAGTATCAGTTTGTGTCTGTGAGAGAGGGTGACAGTGTTTATGAGAGAGAGTGAAGTGGCTGGGACAGAGAGTGTCTGTGTTTGACAGAAGTGGGACTGTGTTATGTAAGAGAGGGGGTCTGTGTGTATGAGAGAGTGAGTGTCAGTGTGAGTGAGAGAGAGACTGACAGTGTCGGTGAGAGAATGAGTGTCAGTTTTGATGAGAGAGAGAATGACAGTGTTTATGAGAGAGAGCTCAGTGGCTGGGACAGACAGTGTCTGTGTTTGAGAGAGAGAAGGACTGTGTATGTGAGAGAGGGGGGTCTGTGTGTAGGAGAGAGTGAGTGTCAGTGTGAGTGAGAGAGAGGGTGACAGTGTGGGTAGAGAGAGAGAGTGTCAGTTTGGGTGCGAGAGAGAGTCACAGTGTTATGAGAGGGAGTGAAGTTGCTGGGACAGAGACTGTCCTGTGTTTGAGAGAGAGAGGGGACTGTGTAGGTGAGAGAGGGGGTCTGTGTATATGAGAGAGTGAGTGTCAGTGTGAGTGAGAGAGAGAGTGACAGTGTGGGTGAGGGAGAGAGTGTCAGTTGGGTGAGAGAGAGAGTGACAGTTTTTATGAGAGAGAGTGAAGTGCTGGGACAGAGTGTGTCGGTGTTTGAGAGAGATAGGGACTGTGTTTGAGAGAGAAGGGGTCTCTGAGTATGAGAGAGTGAGTGTCAGTGTGAGTGAGAGAGAGACTGACAGTGTGGGTGAGTGACAGAGTGTCAGTTTGTGTGTGTGAGAGAGAGTGACAGTGTTTATGAGACAGAGTGAAGTGGCTGGGACAGAGAGTGTCTGTGTTTGGGAGAGAGAGGGACTGTGTTTGTGAGACAGGGTGTCTGTGTGTATGAGACAGTGAGTGTCAGTGTGAGTGAGAGAGAGACTGACAGTGTGGGTGAGAGAGTGAGTGTCAGTTTGGATGAGAGAGAGTATGAAAGTGTTTATGAGAGAGAGCGAAGTGGCTGGGACAGAGAGTGTCTGTGTTTGAGAGAGAGAAGGACTGTGTATGTGAGAGAGGGTTTTGTGTGTATGAGAGAGTGAGTGTCAGTGTGTGTGAGAGAGAGACTGAGAGTGTGGGTGAGAGAGACAGTGTCAGTTTGGGTGAGAGAGAGAGTGACAGTGTTTACGAGAGAGAATGAAGTGGCTGAGACCGCGAGTGTCTGTGTTGAGAGAGAAAGGGACTGTGAATGTGAGAGAGGGGGTCTGTGTGTATGAGAGAGTGAGTGTCAGTGTGAGTGAGAGAGAGAGTGACAGTGTGGGCGACGGAGAGAGTGTCAGTTGGGTGAGAGAGAGAGTGACAGTTTTTATGAGAGAGAGCGAAGTGGCTGGGACAGAGAGTGTCTGTGTTTGAGAGAGAGAAGGACTGTGTATGTGAGAGAGGGGGTCTGTGTGTATGAGAGAGTGAGTGTCAGTGTGAGTGAGAGAGAGGCTGACAGTGTGGGTGAGAGAGAGATTGTCAGTTTGGGTGCGAGAGAGAGTGACAGTGTTTATGAGAGAGAGTGAAGTTGCTGGACAGAGACTGTCTGTGTTTGAGAGAGAGAGGGACTGTGTAAGTGAGAGAGGGGGTCTGTGGATATGAGAGAGTGAGTGTCAGTGTGAGTGAGAGAGAGACTGACAGTATGGGTGAGGGAGAGAGTGTCAGTTGTGTGAGAGAGAGAGTGACAGTTTTTATGACGAGAGAGTGAAGTGGCTGGGACAGAGTGTGTCTGTGTTTGAGAGAGATAGGGACTGTGTTTGAGAGAGAGGGGGTCTCTGAGTATGAGAGAGTGAGTGTCAGTGTGAGTGAGAGAGAGACTGACAGTGTGGGTGAGAGAATGAGTGTCAGTTTGGATGAGAGAGAGAATGACAGTGTTTATGAGAGAGAGCGAAGTGGCTGGGACAGACAGTGTCTGTGTTTGAGAGAGAGAAGGACTGTGTATGTGAGAGAGGGGGTCTGTGTGTATGAGAGAGTGAGTGTCAGTGTCAGTGAGAGAGAGACTGACAGTGTGTGTGAGAGACAGAGTGTCAGTTTGTGTCTGTGAGAGAGAGTGACAGTGCTTATGAGAGAGAGTGACAGTGTTTATGAGAGAGAGTGAAGTTGCTGGGACAGAGGCTATCTGTGTTTGAGAGAGAGAGGGACTGTGTAGGTGAGAGAGGGGGTCTGTGTATATGAGAGAGTGAGTGTCAGTGTGAGTGAGAGAGAGACTGACAGGTGTGGGTGAGAGAGAGAGTGTCAGTTTGGGTGAGAGAGAGAGTGACAGTGTTTATGAGAGAGAGTGAAGTAGCTGGACAGAGTGCGTCTGTGTTTGAGAGAGGTAGGGACTGTGTTTGTGAGAGAGAGGATCTCTGTGTATGAGAGAGTGAGTGTCAGTGTGAGTGAGAGAGAGACTGACAGTGTGGGTGAGAGAGACAGTGTCAGTTTGGGTGAGAGAGAGAGAGTGACAGTGTTACGAGAGAGAATGAAGTGGCTGAGACAGCGAGTGTCTGTGTTGAGAGAGAGAGGGACTGTGTTTGAGAGAGAGGGGGTCTCTGAGTATGAGAGGAGTGAGTGTCAGTGTGAGTGAGAGGGAGACTGAAGGTGTGGGTGAGAGAATGAGTGTCAGTTTGGGTGCGAGAGAGAGTGACAGTGTTTATGAGAGAGAGTGAAGTTGCTGGGACAGAGACGGTCTCTGTTTAAGAGAGAGAGGGACTGTGTAGGTGAGAGAGGGGGTCTGTGTGTATGAGAGAGTGAATGTCAGTGTGAGTGAGAGAGAGACTGACAGTGTGGGTGAGAGAGAGTGTGTCAGTTTGTGTCTGTGAGAGAGGGTGACAGTGTTTATGAGAGAGAGTGAAGTGGCTGGGACAGAGAGTGTCCTGTGTTTAAACAGGAAGTGGGACTGTGTATGTGAGAGAGGGGTCTGTGTGTATGAGAGAGTGAGTGTCAGTGTGAGTGAGAGAGAGGCTGACAGTGTGGGTGAGAGAGAGAGTGTCAGTTGGGTGCGAGAGAGAGTGACAGTGTTTATGAGAGAGAGCTCAGTGGCTGGGACAGAAAATGTCTGTGTTTTGAGAGAGAGAAGGACTGTGTATGTGAGAGAGGGGGTCTGTGTGTAGGAGAGAGTGAGTGTCAGTGTGAGTGAGAGAGAGGCTGACAGTGTGGGTGAGAGAGAGAGTGTCAGTTTGGGTGCGAGAGAGAGTGACAGTGTTTATGAGAGGGAGTGAAGTTGCTGGGACAGAGACTGTCTGTGTTTGAGAGAGAGAGGGACTGTGTAGGTGAGAGAGGGGGTCTGTGTGTATGAGAGAGTGATGTCAGTGTGAGTGAGAGAGAGACTGACAGTGTGGGTGAGAGAGAGAGTGTCAGTTTGTGTCTGTGAGAGAGGGTGACAGTGTTTATGAGAGAGAGTGAAGTGGCTGGGACAGAGAGTGTCTGTGTTTGACAGGAAGTGGGACTGTGTATGTAAGAGAGGGGGTCTGTGTGTATGAGAGAGTGAGTGTCAGTGTGAGTGAGAGAGAGACTGACAGTGTGGGTGAGAGACAGAGTGTCAGTTTGTGTGTGTGAGAGAGAGTGACAGTGTTTATGAGAGAGAGTGAAGTGGCTGGGACAGAGAGTGTCTGTGTTTGCGAGAGAGAGGGACTGTGTTTGTGAGACAGGGGGTCTGTGTGTATGAGAGAGTGAGTGTCAGTGTGAGTGAGAGAGAGGCTGACAGTTTGGATGAGAGAGAGTATGAAAGTGTTTATGAGAGAGAACGAAGTGGCTGGGACAGAGTGTGTCTGTGTTGAGAGTGATAGGGACTGTGTTTGAGAGAGAGGGGGTCTCTGAGTATGAGAGAGTGAGTGTCAGTGTGAGTGAGAGAGAGACTGACCAGTGTCGGTGAGAGAATGAGTGTCAGTTTTGATGAGAGAGAGAATGACAGTGTTATGAGAGAGAGCTCAGTGGCTGGGACAGACAGTGTCTGTGTTTGAGAGAGAGAAGGACTGTGTATGTGAGAGAGGTGGTCTGTGTGTAGGAGAGAGTGAGTGTCAGTGTGAGTGAGAGAGAGGCTGACAGTGTGGGTGAGAGAGAGAGTGTCAGTTTGGCTGCGAGAGAGAGTGACAGTGTTTATGAGAGGGAGTGAAGTTGCTGGGACAGAGGACTGTCTGTGTTTGAGAGAGAGAGGGACTGTGTAGGTGAGAGAGGGGGTCTGTGTATATGAGAGAGTGAGTGTCAGTGTGAGTGAGAGAGAGAGTGACAGTGTGGGTGAGGGAGAGAGTGTCAGTTCGGTGAGAGAGAGAGTGACAGTTTTTATGAGAGAGAGTGAAGTGGCTGGGACAGAGTGTGTCGGTGTTTGAGAGAGATAGGGACTGTGTTTGAGAGAGAGGGGGTCTCTGAGTATGAGAGAGTGAGTGTCAGTGTGAGTGAGAGAGAGACTGACAGTGTGGGTGAGTGACAGAGTGTCAGTTTGTGTGTGTGAGAGAGAGTGACAGTGTTTATGAGACAGAGTGAAGTGGCTGGGACAGAGAGTGTCTGTGTTTGGGAGAGAGAGGGACTGTGTTTGTGAGACAGGGTGTCTGTGTGTATGAGACAGTGAGTGTCAGTGTGAGTGAGAGAGAGACTGACAGTGTGGGTGAGAGAGTGAGTGTCAGTTTGGATGAGAGAGAGTATGAAAGTGTTTATGAGAGAGAGCGAAGTGGCTGGGACAGAGAGTGTCTGTGTTTGAGAGAGAGAAGGACTGTGTATGTGAGAGAGGGGTTTTGAGTGTATGAGAGAGTGAGTGTCAGTGTGTGTGAGAGAGAGACTGAGAGTGTGGGTGAGAGAGACAGTGTCAGTTTGGGTGAGAGAGAGAGTGACTGTGTTTACGAGAGAGAATGAAGTGGCTGAGACCGCGAGTGTCTGTGTTGAGAGAGAGAGGGACTGTGTATGTGAGAGAGGGGGTCTGTGTGTATGAGAGAGTGAGTGTCAGTGTGAGTGAGAGAGAGAGTGACAGTGTGGGCGACGGAGAGAGTGTCAGTTGGGTGAGAGAGAGAGTGACAGTTTTTATGAGAGAGAGCGAAGTGGCTGGACAGAGAGTGTCTGTGTTTGAAAAGAGAGAAGGACTGTGTATGTGAGAGAGGGGGTCTGTGTGTATGAGAGAGTGAGTGTCAGTGTGAGTGAGAGAGAGGCTGACAGTGTGGGTGAGAGAGAGATTGTCAGTTTGGGTGCGAGAGAGAGTGACAGTGTTTATGAGAGAGAGTGAAGTTGCTGGGACAGAGACTGTCTGTGTTTGAGAGAGAGAGGGACTGTGTAAGTGAGAGAGGGGGTCTGTGGATATGAGAGAGTGAGTGTCAGTGTGAGTGAGAGAGAGACTGACAGTGTGGGTGAGGGAGAGAGTGTCAGTTGTGTGAGAGAGAGAGTGACAGTTTTTATGAGAGAGAGTGAAGTGGCTGGGACAGAGTGTGTCTGTGTTTGAGAGAGATAGGGGACTGTGTTTGAGAGAGAGGGGGTCTCTGAGTATGAGAGAGTGAGTGTCAGTGTGAGTGAGAGAGAGACTGACAGTGTGGGTGAGAGAATGAGTGTCAGTTTGGATGAGAGAGAGAATGACAGTGTTTATGAGAGAGAGCGAAGTGGCTGGGACAGACAGTGTCTGTGTTTGAGAGAGAGAAGGACTGTGTATGTGAGAGAGGGGGTCTGTGTGTATGAGAGAGTGAGTGTCAGTGTCAGTGAGAGAGAGACTGACAGTGTGTGTGAGAGACAGAGTGTCAGTTTGTGTCTGTGAGAGAGAGTGACAGTGCTTATGAGAGAGAGTGACAGTGTTTATGAGAGAGAGTGAAGTTGCTGGGACAGAGGCTATCTGTGTTTGAGAGAGAGAGGGACTGTGTAGGTGAGAGAGGGGGTCTGTGTATATGAGAGAGTGAGTGTCAGTGTGAGTGAGAGAGAGACTGACAGTGTGGGTGAGAGAGAGAGTGTCAGTTTGGGTGAGAGAGAGAGTGACAGTGTTTATGAGAGAGAGTGAAGTAGCTGGACAGAGTGCGTCTGTGTTTGAGAGAGGTAGGGACTGTGTTTGTGAGAGAGAGGATCTCTGTGTATGAGAGAGTGAGTGTCAGTGTGAGTGAGAGAGAGACTGACAGTGTGGGTGAGAGAGACAGTGTCAGTTTGGGTGAGAGAGAGAGAGTGACAGTGTTTACGAGAGAGAATGAAGTGGCTGAGACAGCGAGTGTCTGTGTTGAGAGAGAGAGGGACTGTGTTTGAGAGAGAGGGGGTCTCTGAGTATGAGAGAGTGAGTGTCAGTGTGAGTGAGAGGGAGACTGAAGGTGTGGGTGAGAGAATGAGTGTCAGTTTGGGTGTGAGAGAGAGTGACAGTGTTTATGAGAGAGAGTGAAGTTGCAGGGACAGAGACGGTCTCTGTTTAAGAGAGAGAGGGACTGTGTAGGTGAGAGAGGGGGTCTGTGTGTATGAGAGAGTGAATGTCAGTGTGAGTGAGAGAGAGACTGACAGTGTGGGTGAGAGAGAGTGTGTCAGTTTGTGTCTGTGAGAGAGGGTGACAGTGTTTATGAGAGAGAGTGAAGTGGCTGGGACAGAGAGTGTCTGTGTTTAACAGGAAGTGGGACTGTGTATGTGAGAGAGGGGGTCTGTGTGTATGAGAGAGTGAGTGTCAGTGTGAGTGAGAGAGAGGCTGACAGTGTGGGTGAGAGAGAGAGTGTCAGTTTGGGTGCGAGAGAGAGTGACAGTGTTTATGAGAGAGAGCTCAGTGGCTGGGACAGACAATATCTGTGTTTGAGAGAGAGAAGGACTGTGTATGTGAGAGAGGGGGTCTGTGTGTAGGAGAGAGTGAGTGTCAGTGTGAGTGAGAGAGAGGCTGACAGTGTGGGTGAGAGAGAGAGTGTCAGTTTGGGTGCGAGAGAGAGTGACAGTGTTTATGAGAGGGAGTGAAGTTGCTGGGACAGAGACTGTCTGTGTTTGAGAGAGAGAGGGACTGTGTAGGTGAGAGAGGGGGTCTGTGTGTATGAGAGAGTGATGTCAGTGTGAGTGAGAGAGAGACTGACAGTGTGGGTGAGAGAGAGAGTGTCAGTTTGTGTCTGTGAGAGAGAGTGACAGTGTTTATGAGAGAGAGTGAAGTGGCTGGGACAGAGAGTGTCTGTGTTTGCGAGAGAGAGGGACTGTGTTTGTGAGACAGGGGGTCTGTGTGTATGAGAGAGTGAGTGTCAGTGTGAGTGAGAGAGAGGCTGAGAGTGTGGGTGAGAGAGAGAGTGTCAGTTTGGGTGCGAGAGAGAGTGACAGTGTTTATGAGAGAGAGTGAAGTTGCTGGGACAGAGACTGTCTGTGTTTGAGAGAGAGAGGGACTGTGTATGTGAGAGAGGTGGTCTGTGTGTATGAGAGAATGAGTGTCAGTGTGAGTGAGAGAGAGGCTGACAGTTTGGATGAGAGAGAGTATGAAAGTGTTTATGAGAGAGAACGAAGTGGCTGGGACAGAGTGTGTCTGTGTTGAGAGAGATAGGGACTGTGTTTGAGAGAGAGGAGGTCTCTGAGTATGAGAGAGTGAGTGTCAGTGTGAGTGAGAGAGAGACTGACAGTGTCGGTGAGAGAATGAGTGTCAGTTTTGATGAGAGAGAGAATGACAGTGTTTATGAGAGAGAGCTCAGTGGCTGGGACAGACAGTGTCTGTGTTTGAGAGAGAGAAGGACTGTGTATGTGAGAGAGGGGGTCTGTGTGTAGGAGAGAGTGAGTGTCAGTGTGAGTGAGAGAGAGGCTGACAGTGTGGGTGAGAGAGAGAGTGTCAGTTTGGGTGCGAGAGAGAGTGACAGTGTTTATGAGAGGGAGTGAAGTTGCTGGGACAGAGACTGTCTGTGTTTGAGAGAGAGAGGGACTGTGTAGGTGAGAGAGGGGGTCTGTGTATATGAGAGAGTGAGTGTCAGTGTGAGTGAGAGAGAGAGTGACAGTGTGGGTGAGGGAGAGAGTGTCAGTTGGGTGAGAGAGAGAGTGACAGTTTTTATGAGAGAGAGTGAAGTGGCTGGGACAGAGTGTGTCGGTGTTTGAGAGAGATAGGGACTGTGTTTGAGAGAGAGGGGGTCTCTGAGTATGAAAGAGTGAGTGTCAGTGTGAGTGAGAGAGAGACTGACAGTGTGGGTGAGTGACAGAGTGTCAGTTTGTGTGTGTGAGAGAGAGTGACAGTGTTTATGAGACAGAGTGAAGTGGCTGGGACAGAGAGTGTCTGTGTTTGGGAGAGAGAGGGACTGTGTTTGTGAGACAGGGTGTCTGTGTGTATGAGACAGTGAGTGTCAGTGTGAGTGAGAGAGAGACTGACAGTGTGGGTGAGAGAGTGAGTGTCAGTTTGGATGAGAGAGAGTATGAAAGTGTTTATGAGAGACAGCGAAGTGGCTGGGACAGAGAGTGTCTGTGTTTGAGAGAGAGAAGGACTGTGTATGTGAGAGAGGGGTTTTGAGTGTATGAGAGAGTGAGTGTCAGTGTGTGTGAGAGAGAGACTGAGAGTGTGGGTGAGAGAGACAGTGTCAGTTTGGGTGAGAGAGAGAGTGACAGTGTTTACGAGAGAGAATGAAGTGGCTGAGACCGCGAGTGTCTGTGTTGAGAGAGAGAGGGACTGTGTATGTGAGAGAGGGGGTCTGTGTGTATGAGAGAGTGAGTGTCAGTGTGAGTGAGAGAGAGGCTGACAGTGTGGGTGAGAGAGAGATTGTCAGTTTGGGTGCGAGAGAGAGTGACAGTGTTTATGAGAGAGAGTGAAGTTGCTGGGACAGAGACTGTCTGTGTTTGAGAGAGAGAGGGACTGTGTAGGTGAGAGAGGGGGTCTGTGGATATGAGAGAGTGAGTGTCAGTGTGAGTGAGAGAGAGACTGACAGTGTGGGTGAGGGAGAGAGTGTCAGTTGTGTGAGAGAGAGAGTGACAGTTTTTATGAGAGAGAGTGAAGTGGCTGGGACAGAGTGTGTCTGTGTTTGAGAGAGATAGGGACTGTGTTTGAGAGAGAGGGGGTCTCTGAGTATGAGAGAGTGAGTGTCAGTGTGAGTGAGAGAGAGACTGACAGTGTGGGTGAGAGAATGAGTGTCAGTTTGGATGAGAGAGAGAATGACAGTGTTTATGAGAGAGAGCGAAGTGGCTGGGACAGACTGTGTCTGTGTTTGAGAGAGAGAAGGACTGTGTATGTGAGAGAGGGGGTCTGTGTGTATGAGAGAGTGAGTGTCAGTGTGAGTGAGAGAGAGACTGACAGTGTGTGTGAGAGACAGAGTGTCAGTTTGTGTCTGTGAGAGAGAGTGACAGTGCTTATGAGAGAGAGTGACAGTGTTTATGAGAGAGAGTGAAGTTGCTGGGACAGAGGCTATCTGTGTTTGAGAGAGAGAGGGACTGTGTAGGTGAGAGAGGGGGTCTGTGTATATGAGAGAGTGAGTGTCAGTGTGAGTGAGAGAGAGACTGACAGTGTGGATGAGAGAGAGAGTGTCAGTTTGGGTGAGAGAGAGAGTGACAGTGTTTATGAGAGAGAGTGAAGTAGCTGGACAGAGTGCGTCTGTGTTTGAGAGAGGTAGGGACTGTGTTTGTGAGACAGAGGATCTCTGTGTATGAGAGAGTGAGTGTCAGTGTGAGTGAGAGAGAGACTGACAGTGTGGGTGAGAGAGACAGTGTCAGTTTGGGTGAGAGAGAGAGAGTGACAGTGTTTACGAGAGAGAATGAAGTGGCTGAGACAGCGAGTGTCTGTGTTGAGAGAGAGAGGGACTGTGTTTGAGAGAGAGGGGGTCTCTGAGTATGTTGAGTGAGTGTTAGTGTGAGTGAGAGGGAGACTGAAGGTGTGGGTGAGAGAATGAGTGTCAGTTTGGGTGCGAGAGAGAGTGACAGTGTTTATGAGAGAGAGTGAAGTTGCTGGGACAGAGACGGTCTCTGTTTAAGAGAGAGAGGGACTGTGTAGGTGAGAGAGGGGGTCTGTGTGTATGAGAGAGTGAATGTCAGTGTGAGTGAGAGAGAGACTGACAGTGTGGGTGAGAGAGAGTGTGTCAGTTTGTGTCTGTGAGAGAGGGTGACAGTGTTTATGAGAGAGAGTGAAGTGGCTGGGACAGAGAGTGTCTGTGTTTGACAGGAAGTGGGACTGTGTATGTGAGAGAGGGGGTCTGTGTGTATGAGAGAGTGAGTGTCAGTGTGAGTGAGAGAGAGACTGACAGTGTGGGTGAGAGACAGATTGTCAGTTTGTGTTTGTGAGAGAGAGTAACTGTGTTTATGAGATAGAGTGAAGTGGCTGGGACAGAGAGTGTCTGTGTTTGCGAGAGAGAGGGACTGTGTTTGTGAGACAGGGGGTCTGTGTGTATGAGAGAGTGAGTGTCAGTGTGAGTGAGAGAGAGGCTGACAGTGTGGGTGAGAGAGAGAGTGTCAGTTTGGGTGTGAGAGAGAGTGACAGTGTTTATGAGAGAGAGTGAAGTTGCTGGGACAGAGACTGTCTGTGTTTGAGAGAGAGAGGGACTGTGTATGTGAGAGAGGTGGTCTGTGTGTATGAGAGAATGAGTGTCAGTGTGAGTGAGAGAGAGGCTGACAGTTTGGATGAGAGAGAGTATGAAAGTGTTTATGAGAGAGAACGAAGTAGCTGGGACAGAGTGTGTCTGTGTTGAGAGAGATAGGGACTGTGTTTGAGAGAGAGGGGGTCTCTGAGTATGAGAGAGTGAGTGTCAGTGTGAGTGAGAGAGAGACTGACAGTGTCGGTGAGAGAATGAGTGTCAGTTTTGATGAGAGAGAGAATGACAGTGTTTATGAGAGAGAGCTCAGTGGCTGGGACAGACAGTGTCTGTGTTTGAGAGAGAGAAGGACTGTGTATGTGAGAGAGGGGGTCTGTGTGTAGGAGAGAGTGAGTGTCAGTGTGAGTGAGAGAGAGGCTGACAGTGTGGGTGAGAGAGAGAGTGTCAGTTTGGGTGCGAGAGAGAGTGACAGTGTTTATGAGAGGGAGTGAAGTTGCTGGGACAGAGACTGTCTGTGTTTGAGAGAGAGAGGGACTGTGTAGGTGAGAGAGGGGGTCTGTGTGTATGAGAGAGTGAATGTCAGTGTGAGTGAGAGAGAGACTGACAGTGTGGGTGAGAGAGAGAGTGTCAGTTTGTGTCTGTGAGAGAGGGTGACAGTGTTTATGAGAGAGAGTGAAGTGGCTGGGACAGAGAGTGTCTGTGTTTGACAGGAAGTGGGACTGTGTATGTAAGAGAGGGGGTCTGTGTGTATGAGAGAGTGAGTGTCAGTGTGAGTGAGAGAGAGACTGACAGTGTGGGTGAGAGAGACAGTGTCAGTTTGGGTGAGAGAGAGAGAGTGACAGTGTTTACGAGAGAGAATGAAGTGGCTGAGACAGCGAGTGTCTGTGTTGAGAGAGAGAGGGACTGTGTTTGAGAGAGAGGGGGTCTCTGAGTATGAGAGAGTGAGTGTTAGTGTGAGTGAGAGGGAGACTGAAGGTGTGGGTGAGAGAATGAGTGTCAGTTTGGGTGCGAGAGAGAGTGACAGTGTTTATGAGAGAGAGTGAAGTTGCTGGGACAGAGACGGTCTCTGTTTAAGAGAGAGAGGGACTGTGTAGGTGAGAGAGGGGGTCTGTGTGTATGAGAGAGTGAATGTCAGTGTGAGTGAGAGAGAGACTGACAGTGTGGGTGAGAGAGAGTGTGTCAGTTTGTGTCTGTGAGAGAGGGTGACAGTGTTTATGAGAGAGAGTGAAGTGGCTGGGACAGAGAGTGTCTGTGTTTGACAGGAAGTGGGACTGTGTATGTGAGAGAGGGGGTCTGTGTGTATGAGAGAGTGAGTGTCAGTGTGAGTGAGAGAGAGACTGACAGTGTGGGTGAGAGACAGATTGTCAGTTTGTGTTTGTGAGAGAGAGTAACTGTGTTTATGAGATAGAGTGAAGTGGCTGGGACAGAGAGTGTCTGTGTTTGCGAGAGAGAGGGACTGTGTTTGTGAGACAGGGGGTCTGTGTGTATGAGAGAGTGAGTGTCAGTGTGAGTGAGAGAGAGGCTGACAGTGTGGGTGAGAGAGAGAGTGTCAGTTTGGGTGTGAGAGAGAGTGACAGTGTTTATGAGAGAGAGTGAAGTTGCTGGGACAGAGACTGTCTGTGTTTGAGAGAGAGAGGGACTGTGTATGTGAGAGAGGTGGTCTGTGTGTATGAGAGAATGAGTGTCAGTGTGAGTGAGAGAGAGGCTGACAGTTTGGATGAGAGAGAGTATGAAAGTGTTTATGAGAGAGAACGAAGTAGCTGGGACAGAGTGTGTCTGTGTTGAGAGAGATAGGGACTGTGTTTGAGAGAGAGGGGGTCTCTGAGTATGAGAGAGTGAGTGTCAGTGTGAGTGAGAGAGAGACTGACAGTGTCGGTGAGAGAATGAGTGTCAGTTTTGATGAGAGAGAGAATGACAGTGTTTATGAGAGAGAGCTCAGTGGCTGGGACAGACAGTGTCTGTGTTTGAGAGAGAGAAGGACTGTGTATGTGAGAGAGGGGGTCTGTGTGTAGGAGAGAGTGAGTGTCAGTGTGAGTGAGAGAGAGGCTGACAGTGTGGGTGAGAAAGAGAGTGTCAGTTTGGGTGCGAGAGAGAGTGACAGTGTTTATGAGAGGGAGTGAAGTTGCTGGGACAGAGACTGTCTGTGTTTGAGAGAGAGAGGGACTGTGTAGGTGAGAGAGGGGGTCTGTGTGTATGAGAGAGTGAATGTCAGTGTGAGTGAGAGAGAGACTGACAGTGTGGGTGAGAGAGAGAGTGTCAGTTTGTGTCTGTGAGAGAGGGTGACAGTGTTTATGAGAGAGAGTGAAGTGGCTGGGACAGAGAGTGTCTGTGTTTGACAGGAAGTGGGACTGTGTATGTAAGAGAGGGGGTCTGTGTGTATGAGAGAGTGAGTGTCAGTGTGAGTGAGAGAGAGACTGACAGTGTGGGTGAGAGACAGAGTGTCAGTTTGTGTGTGTGAGAGAGAGTGACAGTGTTTATGAGAGAGAGTGAAGTGGCTGGGACAGAGAGTGTCTGTGTTTGCGAGAGAGAGGGACTGTGTTTGAGAGACGGGGTCTCTGAGTATAAGAGAGTGAGTGTCAGTGTGAGTGAGAGAGAGACTGACAGTGTCGGTGAGAGAATGAGTGTCAGTTTTGATGAGAGAGAGAATGACAGTGTTTATGAGAGAGAGCTCAGTGGCTGGGACAGACAGTGTCTGTGTTTTGAGAGAGAGAAGGACTGTGTATGTGAGAGAGGGGGTCTGTGTGTAGGAGAGAGTGAGTGTCAGTGTGAGTGAGAGAGAGGCTGACAGTGTGGGTGAGAGAGAGAGTGTCAGTTTGGGTGCGAGAGAGAGTGACAGTGTTTATGAGAGGGAGTGAAGTTGCTGGGACAGAGACTGTCTGTGTTTGAGAGAGAGAGGGACTGTGTAGGTGAGAGAGGGGGTCTGTGTATATGAGAGAGTGAGTGTCAGTGTGAGTGAGAGAGAGAGTGACAGTGTGGGTGAGGGAGAGAGTGTCAGTTGGGTGAGAGAGAGAGTGACAGTTTTTATGAGAGAGAGTGAAGTGGCTGGGACAGAGTGTGTCGGTGTTTGAGAGAGATAGGGACTGTGTTTGAGAGAGAGGGGGTCTCTGAGTATGAGAGAGTGAGTGTCAGTGTGAGTGAGAGAGAGACTGACAGTGTGGGTGAGTGACAGAGTGTCAGTTTGTGTGTGTGAGAGAGAGTGACAGTGTTTATGAGACAGAGTGAAGTGGCTGGGACAGAGAGTGTCTGTGTTTGGGAGAGAGAGGGACTGTGTTTGTGAGACAGGGTGTCTGTGTGTATGAGACAGTGAGTGTCAGTGTGAGTGAGAGAGAGACTGACAGTGTGGGTGAGAGAGACAGTGTCAGTTTGGGTGACAGAGAGAGTGACAGTGTTTACGAGAGAGAATGAAGTGGCTGAGACCGCGAGTGTCTGTGTTGAGAGAGAGAGGGACTGTGTATGTGAGAGAGGGGGTCTGTGTGTATGAGAGAGTGAGTGTCAGTGTGAGTGAGAGAGAGGCTGACAGTGTGGGTGAGAGAGAGATTGTCAGTTTGGGTGCGAGAGAGAGTGACAGTGTTTATGAGAGAGAGTGAAGTTGCTGGGACAGAGACTGTCTGTGTTTGAGAGAGAGAGGGACTGTGTAGGTGAGAGAGGGGGTCTGTGGATATGAGAGAGTGAGTGTCAGTGTGAGTGAGGGAGAGACTGACAGTGTGGGTGAGAGAGAGAGTGTCAGTTTGTGTCTGTGAGAGACGGTGACAGTGTTTATGTTAGAGTGTGAAGTGGCTGGGACAGAGAGTGTCTGTGTTTGACAGGAAATGGGACTGTGTATGTGAGAGAGTTGGTCTGTGTGTATGAGGGAGTGAGTGTCAGTGTGAGTGAGAGAGAGAGTGACAGTGTGGGTGAGGGAGAGAGTGTCAGTTGTGTGAGAGAGAGAGTGACAGTTTTTATGAGAGAGAGTGAAGTGGCTGGGACAGAGTGTGTCTGTGTTTGAGAGAGATAGGGACTGTGTTTGAGAGAGAGGGGGTCTCTGAGTATGAGAGAGTGAGTGTCAGTGTGAGTGAGAGAGAGACTGACAGTGTGGGTGAGAGAATGAGTGTCAGTTTGGATGAGAGAGAGAATGACAGTGTTTATGAGAGAGAGCGAAGTGGCTGGGACAGACAGTGTCTGTGTTTGAGAGAGAGAAGGACTGTGTATGTGAGAGAGGGGGTCTGTGTGTATGAGAGAGTGAGTGTCAGTGTGAGTGAGAGAGAGACTGACAGTGTGTGTGAGAGACAGAGTGTCAGTTTGTGTCTGTGAGAGAGAGTGACAGTGCTTATGAGAGAGAGTGACAGTGTTTATGAGAGAGAGTGAAGTGGCTGGGACAGAGAGTGTCTGTGTTTGGGAGAGAGAGGGTCTGTGTTTTTGAGACAGGGGGTCTGTGTGTATGAGAGAGTGAGTGTCAGTGTGAGTGAGAGAGAGACTGACAGTGTGGGTGAGAGAGTGAGTGTCGGTTTGGGTGAGAGAGAGAGTGACAGTCTTTATGAGAGAGAGTGAAGTTACTGGGACAGAGAGTGTCAGTGTTTGAGAGAGAGAGGGACTGTGTATGTGAGAGAGGGTATCTGTATGAGAGAGTGAGTGTCAGTGTGAGTGAGAGAGAGAGTGACAGTGTGGGTGAGGGAGAGAGTGTCAGTTTGGGTGAGAGAGACAGTGACAGTGTTTATGAGAGAGCGTGAGGTTGCTTGGACAGAGACTGTCTATGTTTGAGAGAGAGAGGGACTGTGTATGTGAGAGAGGGGGTCTGTGTGTATGAGAGAGTGAGTTTCAGTTTGAGTGAGAGAGAGGCTGACAGTGTGGTTGAGAGAGACAGTATTAGTTTGCGTGAGAGAGAGAGTGACAGTGTTTACGAGAGAGAATGAAGTGGCTGAGACAGCGAGTGTCTGTGTTGAGAGAGAGAGGGACTCTGTATGTGAGAGATGGGGTCTGTGTGTATGAGAGAGTGAGTGTCAGTGTGAGTGAGAGAGACTGACAGTGTGGGTGAGAGAATGAGTGTCAGTTTGGATGAGAGAGAGAATGACAGTGTTTATGAGAGGGAGAGAAGTTGCTGGGACGGAGACTGTCTGTGTTTGAGAGAGAGAGGGACTGTGTATGTGACAGAGCAGGTCTCTGTGTATGAGAGAGTGAGTGTCAGTGTGAGTGAGAGAGAGACTGACAGTGTGGGTCAGAGAGAGAGTGTCAGTTTGGGTGAGAGAGAGAGTGACAGTGTTTATCAGGGAGAGTGAAGTGGCTGCGAAAGAGAGTGTCTCTGTTTGAAAGCGAGAGGGACTGTGTATGTGAGAGAGGGGGTTTGTGTGTATGAGAGAGTGAGTGTCAGTGTGAGTGAGAGAGAGACTGACAGTGTGGGTGAGAGAATGAGTGTCAGTTTGGATGAGAGAGAGAATGACAGTGTTTATGAGAGTAAGGGAAGTGGCTGGGACAGACAGTGTCTGTGTTTGAGAGAGAGAAGGACTGCATATGTGAGAGAGGGGGTCTGTGTGTATGAGAGAGTGAGTGTCAGTGTGAGTGAGAGAGAGACTGACAGTGTGGGTGAGAGACAGAGTGTCAGTTTGTGTGTGTGAGAGACAGTGACAGTGTTTATGAGAGAGAGTGACAGTGTTTATGAGAGAGAGTGAAGTGGCTGGGACAGAGAGTGTCTGTGTTTGGGAGAAAGAGGGACTGTGTATGTGAGAGAGGGGGTCTGTGTGTATGAGAGAGTGAATGTCAGTGTGAGTGAGAGAGAGACTGACAGTGTGGGTGAGAGAGAGAGTGTCAGTTTGTGTCTGTGAGAGAGGGTGACAGTGTTTATGAGAGAGAGTGAAGTGGCTTGGACAGAGAGTGTCTGTGTTTGACAGGAAGTGGGACTGTGTATGTAAGAGAGGGGGTCTGTGTGTATGAGAGAGTGAGTGTCAGTGTGAGTGAGAGAGAGACTGACAGTGTGGGTGAGAGAGTGAGTGTCAGTTTGGATGAGAGAGAGTATGAAAGTGTTTATGAGATAGAGCGAAGTGGCTGGGACAGAGAGTGTCTGTGTTTGAGAGAGAGAAGGACTGTGTATGTGACAGAGGGGTTTTGTGTGTATGAGAGAGTGAGTGTCAGTGTGAGTGAGAGAGAGGCAGACAGTGTGAGTGAGAGAGAGAGAGTGTCAGTTTGGGTGCGAGAGAAAGTGACAGTGTTTATGAGAGAGAGTGAAGTTGCTGGGACAGAGGCTATCTGTGTTTGAGAGAGAGAGGGACTGTGTAGGTGAGAGAGGGGGTCTGTGTATATGAGAGAGTGAGTGTCAGTGTGAGTGAGAGATAGACTGACAGTGTGGGTGAGAGAGAGAGTGTCAGTTTGGGTGAGAGAGAGAGTGACAGTGTTTATGAGAGAGAGTGAAGTAGCTGGACAGAGTGCGTCTGTGTTTGAGAGAGGTAGGGACTGTGTTTGTGAGAGAGAGGATCTCTGTGTATGAGAGAGTGAGTGTCAGTGTGAGTGAGAGAGAGACTAACAGTGTGGGTGAGAGAGACAGTGTCAGTTTGGGTGAGAGAGAGAGAGTGACAGTGTTTACGAGAGAGAATGAAGTGGCTGAGACAGCGAGTGTCTGTGTTGAGAGAGAGAGGGACTGTGTTTGAGAGAGAGGGGGTCTCTGAGTATGAGAGAGTGAGTGTCAGTGTGAGTGAGAGGGAGACTGAAGGTGTGGGTGAGAGAATGAGTGTCAGTTTGGGTGCGAGAGAGAGTGACAGTGTTTATGAGAGAGAGTGAAGTTGCTGGGACAGAGACGGTCTCTGTTTAAGAGAGAGAGGGACTGTGTAGGTGAGAGAGGGGGTCTGTGTGTATGAGAGAGTGAATGTCAGTGTGAGTGAGAGAGAGACTGACAGTGTGGGTGAGAGAGAGTGTGTCAGTTTGTGTCTGTGAGAGAGGGTGACAGTGTTTATGAGAGAGAGTGAAGTGGCTGGGACAGAGAGTGTCTGTGTTTGACAGGAAGTGGGACTGTGTATGTGAGAGAGGGGGTCTGTGTGTATGAGAGAGTGAGTGTCAGTGTGAGTGAGAGAGAGACTGACAGTGTGGGTGAGAGACAGATTGTCAGTTTGTGTGTGTGAGAGAGAGTAACAGTGTTTATGAGATAGAGTGAAGTGGCTGGGACAGAGAGTGTCTGTGTTTGCGAGAGAGAGGGACTGTGTTTGTGAGACGGGGGTCTGTGTGTATGATAGAGTGAGTGTCAGTGTGAGTGAGAGAGAGGCTGACAGTGTGGGTGAGAGAGAGAGTGTCAGTTTGGGTGCGAGAGAGAGTGACAGTGTTTATGAGAGAGAGTGAAGTTGCTGGGACAGAGACTGTCTGTGTTTGAGAGAGAGAGGGACTGTGTATGTGAGAGAGGTGGTCTGTGTGTATGAGAGAATGAGTGTCAGTGTGAGTGAGAGAGAGGCTGACAGTTTGGATGAGAGACAGTATGAAAGTGTTTATGAGAGAGAACGAAGTGGCTGGGACAGAGTGTGTCTGTGTTGAGAGAGATAGGGACTGTGTTTGAGAGAGAGGGGGTCTCTGAGTATGAGAGAGTGAGTGTCAGTGTGAGTGAGAGAGAGACTGACAGTGTCGGTGAGAGAATGAGTGTCAGTTTTGATGAGAGAGAGAATGACAGTGTTTATGAGAGAGAGCTCAGTGGCTGGGACAGACAGTGTCTGTGTTTGAGAGAGAGAAGGACTGTGTATGTGAGAGAGGGGGTCTGTGTGTAGGAGAGAGTGAGTGTCAGTGTGAGTGAGAGAGAGGCTGACAGTGTGGGTGAGAGAGAGAGTGTCAGTTTGGGTGCGAGAGAGAGTGACAGTGTTTATGAGAGGGAGTGAAGTTGCTGGGACAGAGACAGTCTGTGTTTGAGAGAGAGAGGGACTGTGTAGGTGAGAGAGGGGGTCTGTGTATATGAGAGAGTGAGTGTCAGTGTGAGTGAGAGAGAGAGTGACAGTGTGGGTGAGGGAGAGAGTGTCAGTTGGGTGAGAGAGAGAGTGACAGTTTTTATGAGAGAGAGTGAAGTGGCTGGGACAGAGTGTGTCGGTGTTTGAGAGAGATAGGGACTGTGTTTGAGAGAGAGGGGGTCTCTGAGTATGAGAGAGTGAGTGTCAGTGTGAGTGAGAGAGAGACTGACAGTGTGGGTGAGTGACAGAGTGTCAGTTTGTGTGTGTGAGAGAGAGTGACAGTGTTTATGAGACAGAGTGAAGTGGCTGGGACAGAGAGTGTCTGTGTTTGGGAGAGAGAGGGACTGTGTTTGTGAGACAGGGTGTCTGTGTGTATGAGACAGTGAGTGTCAGTGTGAGTGAGAGAGAGACTGACAGTGTGGGTGAGAGAGTGAGTGTCAGTTTGGATGAGAGAGAGTATGAAAGTGTTTATGAGAGAGAGCGAAGTGGCTGGGACAGAGAGTGTCTGTGTTGAGAGAGAGAGGGACTGTGTATGTGAGAGAGGGGGTCTGTGTGTATGAGAGAGTGAGTGTCAGTGTGAGTGAGAGAGAGAGTGACAGTGTGGGCGACGGAGAGACTGTCAGTTGGGTGAGAGAGAGAGTGACAGTTTTTATGAGAGAGAGCGAAGTGGCTGGGACAGAGAGTGTCTGTGTTTGAGAGAGAGAAGGACTGTGTATGTGAGAGAGGGGGTCTGTGTGTATGAGAGAGTGAGTGTCAGTGTGAGTGAGAGAGAGGCTGACAGTGTGGGTGAGAGAGAGATTGTCAGTTTGGGTGCGAGAGAGAGTGACAGTGTTTATGAGAGAGAGTGAAGTTGCTGGGACAGAGACTGTCTGTGTTTGAGAGAGAGAGGGACTGTGTAGGTGAGAGAGGGGGTCTGTGGATATGAGAGAGTGAGTGTCAGTGTGAGTGAGAGAGAGACTGACAGTGTGGGTGAGAGAGAGAGTGTCAGTTTGTGTCTGTGAGAGACGGTGACAGTGTTTATGTTAGAGTGTGAAGTGGCTGGGACAGAGAGTGTCTGTGTTTGACAGGAAGTGGGACTGTGTATGTGAGAGAGGTGGTCTGTGTGTATGAGGGAGTGAGTGTCAGTGTGAGTGAGAGGGAGACTGACAGTGTGGGTGAGAGAATGAGTGTCAGTTTGGATGAGAGAGAGAATGACAGTGTTTATGAGAGAGAGCGAATTGGCTGGGACAGACAGTGTCTGTGTTTGAGAGAGAGAAGGACTGTGTATGTGAGAGAGGGGGTCTGTGTGTAGGAGAGAGTGAGTGTCAGTGTGAGTGAGAGAGAGGCTGACAGTGTGGGTGAGAGAGAGAGTGTCAGTTTGGGTGCGAGAGAGAGTGACAGTGTTTATGCGAGAGAGTGAAGTTGCTGGGACAGAGACTGTCTGTGTTTGAGAGAGAGAGGGACTGTGTAGGTGAGAGAGCGGGTCTGTGTATATGAGAGAGTGAGTGTCAGTGTGAGTGAGAGAGAGACTGACAGTGTGGGTGAGAGAGAGCGTGTCAGTTTGGGTGAGAGAGAGAGAGTGACAGTGTTTACGAGAGAGAATAAAGTGGCTGAGACAGCGAGTGACTGTGTTTGAGAGAGAGAGGGACTGCGTAGGTGAGAGAGGGGGTCTGTGTGTATGAGAGAGTGAATGTCAGTGTGAGTGAGAGAGAGACTGACAGTGTGGGTGAGAGAGAGAGTGTCAGTTTGTGTCTGTGAGAGAGGGTGACAGTGTTTATGAGAGAGAGTGAAGTGGCTGGGACAGAGAGTGTCTGTGTTTGGGAGAAAGAGGGACTGTGTTTGTGAGACAGGGGGTCTGTGTGTATGAGAGAGTGAGTGTCAGTGTGAGTGAGAGAGAGAGTGACATTGTGGGTGAGGGAGAGAGTGTCATTTAGGATGAGAGAGTGTATGAAAGTGTTTATGAGAGATAGCGAAGTGGCTGGGACAGAGAGTGTCTGTGTTTGAGAGAGAGAAGGACTGTGTATGTGACAGAGGGGTTTTGTGTGTATGAGAGAGTGGGTGTCTGTGTGAGTGAGAGAGAGGCTGACAGTGTGGGTGAGAGAGAGAGTGTCAGTTTGGGTGAGAGAGAGAGTGACAGTGGTTATGAGAGAGAGTGAAGTGGCTGGACAGCGTGTGTCTGTGTTTGAGAGAGGTAGGGACTGTGTTTGTGAGAGAGAGGATCTCTGTGTATGAGAGAGTGAGTGTCAGTGTGAGTGAGAGGGAGACTGACAGTGTGGGTGAGAGAGTGAGTGTCAGTTTGGATGAGAGAGATTGTGAAAGTGTTTATGAGAGAGAGCGAAGTGTCTGGGACAGAGAGTCTCTGTGTTTGAGAGAGAAAAGGACTGTGTATGTGAGAGAGGTGTTTTGTGTGTATGAGAGAGTGAGTGTCAGTGTGAGTGAGAGAGAGACTGACAGTGTGGGTGAGAGAGACAGTGTCAGTTTGGGTGAGAGAGAGAGAGTGACAGTGTTTACGAGAGAGAGTAAAGTGGCTGAGACAGCGAGTGACTGTGTTGAGAGAGAGAGGGACTGTGTATGTGAGAGAGGGGGTCTGTGTGTATCAGAGAGTGAGTGTCAGTGTGAGTGAGAGAGAGAGTGGCAGTGTGGGTGAGGGAGAGAGTGTCAGTTGGGTGAGAGAGAGAGTGACAGTTTTTATGAGAGAGAGTGAAGAGGCTGGGACAGAGTGTGTCGGTGTTTGAGAGAGATAGGGACTGTGTTTGAGAGAGAGGGGGTCTCTGAGTATGAGAGTGCGAGCGTCAGTGTGAGTGAGAGAGAGACTGACAGTGTGGGTGAGAGAATGAGTGTCAGTTTGGGTGCGAGAGAGAGTGACAGTGTTTATGAGAGAGAGTGAAGTTGCTGGGACAGAGACTGTCTCTGTTTGAGAGAGAGAGAGGGACTGTGTAGGTGAGAGAGGGGGTCTGTGTGTATGAGAGAGTGAATGTCAGTGTGAGTGAGAGAGAGACTGACAGTGTGGGTGAGAGAGAGAGTGTCAGTTTGTGTCTGTGAGAGAGGGTGACAGTGTTTATGAGAGAGAGTGAAGTGGCTGGGACAGAGAGTGTCTGTGTTTGGGAGAAAGAGGGACTGTGTTTGTGAGACAGGGGGTCTGTGTGTATGAGAGAGTGAGTGTCAGTGTGAGTGAGAGAGAGAGTGACATTGTGGGTGAGGGAGAGAGTGTCATTTAGGATGAGAGAGTGTATGAAAGTGTTTATGAGAGATAGCGAAGTGGCTGGGACAGAGAGTGTCTGTGTTTGAGAGAGAGAAGGACTGTGTATGTGACAGAGGGGTTTTGTGTGTATGAGAGAGTGAGTGTCAGTGTGAGTGAGAGAGAGACTGACAGTGTGGGTGAGAGAGACAGTGTCAGTTTGGGTGAGAGAGAGAGTGACAGTGTTTACGAGAGAGAATGAAGTGGCTGAGACAGCGAGTGTCTGTGTTGAGAGAGAGAGGGACTGTGCATGTGAGAGAGGGTGTCTGTGTGTATGAGAGAGTGAGTGTCACAGTGAGTGAAAGAGAGCTTACAGTCTGGGTGAGAGGGAGAGTGTCAGTTTGGGTGAGAGAGAGAATGACAGTGTTTATGAGAGAGAGTGAAGTTGCTGGGACAGAGACTGTCTGTGTTTGAGAGAGAGAGGGTCTGTGTATGTGAGAGAGCGGGTCTGTGTGTATGAGAGAGTGAGTGTCAGTGTGAGTGAGAGAGAGACTGACAGTGTGGGTCAGAGAGAGAGTGTCAGTTTGGGTGAGAGAGAGAGTGACAGTGTTTATCAGGGAGAGTGAAGTGGCTGCTACAGAGAGTGTCTCTGTTTGAAAGAGAGTGGGACTGTGTATGTGAGAGAGGGGTTTTGTGTGTATGAGAGAGTGGGTGTCTGTGTGAGTGAGAGAGAGGCTGACAGTGTGGGTGAGAGAGAGAGTGTCAGTTTGGGTGAGAGAGAGAGTGACAGTGGTTATGAGAGAGAGTGAAGTGGCTGGACAGCGTGTGTCTGTGTTTGAGAGAGGTAGGGACTGTGTTTGTGAGAGAGAGGATCTCTGTGTATGAGAGAGTGAGTGTCAGTGTGAGTGAGAGGGAGACTGACAGTGTGGGTGAGAGAGTGAGTGTCAGTTTGGATGAGAGAGATTGTGAAAGTGTTTATGAGAGAGAGCGAAGTGGCTGGGACAGAGAGTCTCTGTGTTTGAGAGAGAAAAGGACTGTGTATGTGAGAGAGGTGTTTTGTGTGTATGAGAGAGTGAGTGTCAGTGTGAGTGAGAGAGAGACTGACAGTGTGGGTGAGAGAGACAGTGTCAGTTTGGGTGAGAGAGAGAGAGTGACAGTGTTTACGAGAGAGAATAAAGTGGCTGAGACAGCGAGTGACTGTGTTGAGAGAGAGAGGGACTGTGTATGTGAGAGAGGGGGTCTGTGTGTATCAGAGAGTGAGTGTCAGTGTGAGTGAGAGAGAGAGTGGCAGTGTGGGTGAGGGAGAGAGTGTCAGTTGGGTGAGAGAGAGAGTGACAGTTTTTATGAGAGACAGTGAAGAGGCTGGGACAGAGTGTGTCGGTGTTTGAGAGAGATAGGGACTGTGTTTGAGAGAGAGGGGGTCTCTGAGTATGAGAGTGCGAGCGTCAGTGTGAGTCAGAGAGAGACTGACAGTGTGGGTGAGAGAATGAGTGTCAGTTTGGGTGCGAGAGAGAGTGACAGTGTTTATGAGAGAGAGTGAAGTTGCTGGGACAGAGACTGTCTCTGTTTGAGAGAGAGAGGGACTGTGTAGGTGAGAGAGGGGGTCTGTGTGTATGAGAGAGTGAGTGTCAGTGTGAGTGAGAGAGAGACTGACAGTGTGGGTGAGAGAGACAGTGTCAGTTTGGGTGAGAGAGAGAGTGACAGTGTTTACGAGAGAGAATGAAGTGGCTGAGACAGCGAGTGTCTGTGTTGAGAGAGAGAGGGACTGTGCATGTGAGAGAGGGTGTCTGTGTGTATGAGAGAGTGAGTGTCACAGTGAGTGAAAGAGAGCTTACAGTCTGGGTGAGAGGGAGAGTGTCAGTTTGGGTGAGAGAGAGAATGACAGTGTTTATGAGAGAGAGTGAAGTTGCTGGGACAGAGACTGTCTGTGTTTGAGAGAGAGAGGGTCTGTGTATGTGAGAGAGCGGGTCTGTGTGTAGGAGAGAGTGAGTGTCAGTGTGAGTGAGAGAGAGGCTGACAGTGTGGGTGAGAGAGAGAGTGTCAGTTTGGGTGTGAGAGAGAGTGACAGTGTTTATGCGAGAGAGTGAAGTTGCTGGGACAGAGACTGTCTGTGTTTGAGAGAGAGAGGGACTGTGTAGGTGAGAGAGGGGGTCTGTGTATATGAGAGAGTGAGTGTCAGTGTGAGTGAGAGAGAGACTGATAGTGTGGGTGAGAGAGAGCGTGTCAGTTTGTGTCTGTGAGAGAGGGTGACAGTGTTTATGAGAGAGAGTGAAGTGGCTGGGACAGAGAGTGTCTGTGTTTAAAAGGAAGTGGGACTGTGTATGTGAGAGAGGGGGTCTGTGTGTATGAGAGAGTGAGTGTCAGTGTGAGTGAGAGAGAGGCTGACAGTGTGGGTGAGATACAGAGTGCCAGTTTGTGTGTGTGAGAGAGATTGACAGTGTTTATGAGAGAGAGTGAAGTGGCTGGGACAGAGAGTGTCTGTGTTTGGGAGAGAGAGGGACTGTGTTTGTGAGACAGGGGGTCTGTGTGTATGAGAGAGTGAGTGTCAGTGTGAGTGAGAGAGAGACTGAGAGTGTGGGTGAGAGAGACAGTGTCAGTTTGGGTGAGAGAGAGAGTGACAGTGTTTACGTTAGAGAATGAAGTGGCTGAGACCACGAGTGTCTGTGTTGAGAGAGAGAGGGACTGTGTATGTGAGAGAGGGGGTCTGTGTGTATGAGAGAGTGAGTGTCAGTGTGAGTGAGAGAGAGAGTGACAGTGTGGGTCAGAGAGAGAGTGTCAGTTGGGTGAGAGAGAGAGTGACAGTTTTTATGAGAGAGAGTGAAGAGGCTGGGACAGAGTGTGTCGGTGTTTGTGAGAGATAGGGACTGTGTTTGAGAGAGAGGGGGTCTCTGAGTATGAGAGTGCGAGCGTCAGTGTGAGTGAGAGAGAGACTGACAGTGTGGGTGAGAGAATGAGTGTCAGTTTGGGTGCGAGAGAGAGTGACAGTGTTTATGAGAGAGAGTGAAGTTGCTGGGACAGAGACTGTCTCTGTTTGAGAGAGAGAGGGGCTGTGTAGGTGAGAGAGGGGGTCTGTGTGTATGAGAGAGTGAATGTCAGTGTGAGTGAGAGAGAGACTGACAGTGTGGGTGAGAGAGAGAGTGTCAGTTTGTGTCTGTGAGAGAGGGTGACAGTGTTTATGAGAGAGAGTGAAGTGGCTGGGACAGAGAGTGTCTGTGTTTGACAGGAAGTGGGACAGTGTATGTGAGAGAGGGGGTCTGTGTGTATGAGAGAGTGAGTGTCAGTCTGAGTGAGAGACTGACAGTGTGGGTGAGAGAGAGAGTGTCAGTTTGTGTCTGTGAGAGAGGGTGACAGTGTTTATGAGAGAGAGTGAAGTGGCTGGGACAGAGAGTGTCTGTGTTTGACAGGAAGTGGGACTGTGTATGTGAGAGAGGGGGTCTGTGTGTATGAGAGAGTGAGTGGCAGTGTGATTGAGAGAGAGACTGACAGTGTGGGTGAGAGACAGAGTGTCAGTTTGTGTGTGTGAGACAGAGTGACAGTGTTTATGAGAGAGAGTGAAGTGGCTGGGACAGAGAGTGTCTGTGTTTGGGAGAGAGAGGGACTGTGTTTGTGAGACAGGGGGTCTGTGTGTATGAGAGAGTGACTGTCAGTGTGAGTGAGAGAGAGACTGAGAGTGTGGGTGAGAGAGACAGTGTCAGTTTGGGAGAGAGAGAGTGACACTTTGGATGAGAGAGAGTATGAAAGTGTTTATGAGAGAGAGCAAATTGGCTGGGACAGAGAGTGTCTGTGTTTGAGAGAGAGAAGGACTGTGCATGTGAGAGAGGGGTTTTGAGTGTATGAGAGAGTGAGTATCAGTGTGAGTGAGAGAGAGACTGAGAGTGTGGGTGAGAGAGACAGTGTCAGTTTGGGTGAGAGAGAGAGTGACAGTGTTTACGAGAGAGAATGAAGTGGCTGAGACCACGAGAGTCTGTGTTGAGAGAGAGAGGGACTGTGTATGTGAGAGAGGGGATCTGTGTGTATGAGAGAGTGAGTGTCAGTCTGAGTGAGAGAGAGAGTGACAGTGTGGGTGAGGGAGAGAGTGTCAGTTGGGTGAGAGAGAGAGTGACAGTTTTTATGAGAGAGAGTGAAGTGGCTGGGACAGAGTGTGTCTGTGTTTGAGAGAGATAGGGACTGTGTTTGAGAGAGAGGGGGTCTCTGAGTATGAGAGAGTGAGTGTCAGTGTGAGTGAGAGAGAGACTGACAGTGTGGGTGAGAGAATGAGTGTCAGTTTGGATGAGAGAGAGAATGACAGTGTTTATGAGAGAGAGCGAATTGGCTGGGACAGACAGTGTCTGTGTTTGAGAGTGAGAAGGACTGTGTATGTGAGAGAGGGGGTCTGTGTGTAGGAGAGAGTGAGTGTCAGTGTGAGTGAGAGAGAGGCTGACAGTGTGGGTGAGAGAGAGAGTGCCAGTTTGGGTGCGAGAGAGAGTGACAGTGTTTATGCGAGAGAGTGAAGTTGCTGGGACAGAGACTGTCTGTGTTTGAGAGAGAGAGGGACTGTGTAGGTGAGAGAGCGGGTCTGTGTATATGAGAGAGTGAGTGTCAGTGTGAGTGAGAGAGAGACTGACAGTGTGGGTGAGAGAGAGCGTGTCAGTTTGTGTCTGTGAGAGAGGGTGACTGTGTTTATGAGAGAGAGTGAAGTGGCTGGGACAGAGAGTGTCTGTGTTTAAAAGCAAGTGGGATTGTGTATGTGAGAGAGGGGGTCTGTGTGTATGAGAGAGTGAGTGTCAGTGTGAGTGAGAGAGAGAGTGACATTGTGGGTGAGGGAGAGAGTGTCATTTAGGATGAGAGAGTGTATGAAAGTGTTTATGAGAGATAGCGAAGTGGCTGGGACAGAGAGTGTCTGTGTTTGAGAGAGAGAAGGACTGTGTATGTGACAGAGGGGTTTTGTGTGTATGAGAGAGTGAGTGTCAGTGTGAGTGAGAGAGAGACTGACAGTGTGGGTGAGAGAGACAGTGTCAGTTTGGGTGAGAGAGAGAGTGACAGTGTTTACGAGAGAGAATGAAGTGGCTGAGACAGCGAGTGTCTGTGTTGAGAGAGAGAGGGAGCGTGCATGTGAGAGAGGGTGTCTGTGTGTATGAGAGAGTGAGTGTCACTGTGAGTGAAAGAGAGCTTACAGTCTGGGTGAGAGGGAGAGTGTCAGTTTGGGTGAGAGAGAGAATGACAGTGTTTATGAGAGAGAGTGAAGTTGCTGGGACAGAGACTGTCTGTGTTTGAGAGAGAGAGGGACTGTGTATGTGAGAGAGCGGGTCTGTGTGTATGAGAGAGTGAGTGTCAGTGTGAGTGAGAGAGAGACTGACAGTGTGGGTCAGAGAGAGAGTGTCAGTTTGGGTGAGAGAGAGAGTGACAGTGTTTATCAGGGAGAGTGAAGTGGCTGCTACAGAGAGTGTCTCTGTTTGAAAGAGAGTGGGACTGTGTATGTGAGAGAGGGGTTTTGTGTGTATGAGAGAGTGGGTGTCTGTGTGAGTGAGAGAGAGGCTGACAGTGTGGGTGAGAGAGAGAGTGTCAGTTTGGGTGAGAGAGAGAGTGACAGTGGTTATGAGAGAGAGTGAAGTGGCTGGACAGCGTGTGTCTGTGTTTGAGAGAGGTAGGGACTGTGTTTGTGAGAGAGAGGATCTCTGTGTATGAGAGAGTGAGTGTCAGTGTGAGTGAGAGGGAGACTGACAGTGTGGGTGAGAGAGTGAGTGTCAGTTTGGATGAGAGAGATTGTGAAAGTGTTTATGAGAGAGAGCGAAGTGGCTGGGACAGAGAGTCTCTGTGTTTGAGAGAGAAAAGGACTGTGTATGTGAGAGAGGTGTTTTGTGTGTATGAGAGAGTGAGTGTCAGTGTGAGTGAGAGAGAGACTGACAGTGTGGGTGAGAGAGACAGTGTCAGTTTGGGTGAGAGAGAGAGAGTGACAGTGTTTACGAGAGAGAATAAAGTGGCTGAGACAGCGAGTGACTGTGTTGAGAGAGAGAGGGACTGTGTATGTGAGAGAGGGGGTCTGTGTGTATCAGAGAGTGAGTGTCAGTGTGAGTGAGAGAGAGAGTGGCAGTGTGGGTGAGGGAGAGAGTGTCAGTTGGGTGAGAGAGAGAGTGACAGTTTTTATGAGAGAGAGTGAAGAGGCTGGGACAGAGTGTGTCGGTGTTTGAGAGAGATAGGGACTGTGTTTGAGAGAGAGGGGGTCTCTGAGTATGAGAGTGCGAGCGTCAGTGTGAGTGAGAGAGAGACTGACAGTGTGGGTGAGAGAATGAGTGTCAGTTTGGGTGCGAGAGAGAGTGACAGTGTTTATGAGAGAGAGTGAAGTTGCTGGGACAGAGACTGTCTCTGTTTGAGAGAGAGAGGGACTGTGTAGGTGAGAGAGGGAGTCTGTGTGTATGAGAGAGTGAATGTCAGTGTGAGTGAGAGAGAGAGTGACAGTGTGGGTGAGGGAGAGAGTGTCATTTAGGATGAGAGAGTGTATGAAAGTGTTTATGAGAGAGAGCGAAGTGGCCGGGACAGAGAGTGTCTGTGTTTGAGAGAGAGAAGGACTGTGTATGTGAGAGAGGGGTTTTGTGTGTATGAGAGAGTGAGTGTCAGTGTGAGTGAGAGAAAGACTGACAGTGTGGGTGAGAGAGACAGTGTCAGTTTGGGTGAGAGAGAGAGAATGACAGTGTTTACGAGAGAGAATGAAGTGGCTGAGACAGCGAGTATCTGTGTTGAGAGAGAGAGGGACTGTGTATGTGAGAGAGGGGGTCTGTGTGTATGAGAGAGTGAGTGTCAGTGTGAGTGAGAGAGAGGCTGACAGTGTGGGTGAGAGAGATAGTGTGAGTTTGGGTGTGAGAGAGAGTGACAGTGTTTATGCGAGAGAGTGAAGTTGCTGGGACAGAGACTGTCTGTTTTTGAGAGAGAGAGGGACTGTGTAGGTGAGAGAGGGTGTCTGTGTATATGAGAGAGTGAGTGTCAGTGTGAGTGAGAGAGAAACTGACAGTGTGGGTGAGAGAGAGCGTGTCAGTTTGTGTCTGTCAGAGAGGGTGACAGTGTTTATGAGAGAGAGTGAAGTGGCTGGGACAGAGAGTGTCTGTGTTTAAAAGGAAGTGGGACTGTGTATGTGAGAGAGGGGGTCTGTGTGTATGAGAGAGTGAGTGTCAGTGTGAGTGAGAGAGAGACTGACAGTGTGGGTGAGATACAGAGTGCCAGTTTGTGTGTGTGAGAGAGATTGACAGTGTTTATGAGAGAGAGTGAAGTGGCTGGGACAGAGAGTGTCTGTGTTTGGGAGAGAGAGGGACTGTGTTTGTGAGACAGGGGGTCTGTGTGTATGAGAGAGTGAGTGTCAGTGTGAGTGAGAGAGAGACTGAGAGTGTGGGTGAGAGAGACAGTGTCAGTTTGGGTGAGAGACAGAGTGACAGTGTTTACGTTAGAGAATGAAGTGGCTGAGACCACGAGTGTCTGCGTTGAGAGAGAGAGGGACTGTGTATGTGAGAGAGGGGGTCTGTGTGTATGAGAGAGTGAGTGTCAGTGTGAGTGAGAGAGAGAGTGACAGTGTGGGTCAGAGAGAGAGTGTCAGTTTGGGTGAGAGCGAGAGTGACAGTGTTTATCAGGGAGAGTGAAGTGGCTGCTACAGAGAGTGTCTCTGTTTGAAAGGGAGTGGGACTGTGTATGTGAGAGAGGGGTTTTGTGTGTATGAGAGAGTGAGTGTGTGAGTGAGAGAGAGGCTGACAGTGTGGGTGAGAGAGAGAGTGTCAGTTTGGGTGAGAGAGAGAGTGACAGTGGTTATGAGAGAGAGTGAAGTGGCTGGACAGCGTGTGTCTGTGTTTGAGAGAGGTAGGGACTGTGTTTGTGAGAGAGAGGATCTCTGTGTATGAGAGAGTGAGTGTCAGTGTGAGTGAGAGGGAGACTGACAGTGTGGGTGAGAGAGTGAGTGTCAGTTTGGATGAGAGAGATTATTAAAGTGTTTATGAGAGAGAGCGAAGTGGCTGGGACAGAGAGTGTCTGTGTTTGAGAGAGAAAAGGACTGTGTATGTGAGAGAGGTGTTTTGTGTGTATGAGAGAGTGAGTGTCAGTGTGAGTGAGAGAGAGACTGACAGTGTGGGTGAGAGAGACAGTGTCAGTTTGGGTGAGATAGAGAGAGTGAGTGTCAGTGTGAGTGAGAGAGAGACTGACAGTGTGGGTGAGAGAGACAGTGTCAGTTTGGGTGAGATAGAGTGAGTGGCAGTGTTTACGAGAGAGAATAAAGTGGCTGAGACAGCGAGTGACTGTGTTGAGAGAGAGAGGGACTGTGTATGTGAAAGAGGGGGTCTGTGTGTATCAGAGAGTGAGTGTCAGTGTGAGTGAGAGAGAGAGTGGCACTGTGGGTGAGGGAGTGAGTGTCAGTTGGGTGAGAGAGAGAGTGACACTTTTTATGAGAGAGAGTGAAGAGGCTGGGACAGAGTGTGTCGGTGTTTGAGAGAGATAGGGACTGTGTTTGAGAGAGAGGGGGTCTCTGAGTATGAGAGTGCGAGCGTCAGTGTGAGTGAGAGAGAGACTGACAGTGTGGTTGAGAGAATGAGTGTCAGTTTGGGTGCGAGAGAGAGTGACAGTGTTTATGAGAGAGAGTGAAGTTGCAGGGACATAGACTGTCTCTGTTTGAGAGAGAGAGGGACTGTGTAGGTGAGAGACGGGGTCTGTGTGTATGAGAGAGTGAATGTCAGTGTGAGTGAGAGAGAGACTGACAGTGTGAGTGAGAGAGAGAGTGTCAGTTTGTGTCTGTGAGAGAGGGTGACAGTGTTTATGAGAGAGAGTGAAGTGGCTGGGACAGAGAGTGTCTGTGTTTGACAGGAATTGGGACAGTGTATGTGAGAGAGGGGGTCTGTGTGTATGAGAGAGTGAGTGTCAGTGTGAGTGAGAGAGAGAGTGACAGTGTGGGTGAGGGAGAGAGTGTCATTTAGGATGAGAGAGTGTGTGACAGTGTTTACGTTAGAGAATGAAGTGGCTGAGACCACGAGTGTCTGTGTTGAGAGAGAGAGGGACTGTGTATGTGAGAGAGGGGGTCTGTGTGTATGAGAGAGATAGTGTCAGTGTGAGTGAGAGAGAGAGTGACATTGTGGGTGAGGGAGAGATTGTCATTTAGGATGAGAGAGTGTATGAAAGTGTTTATGAGATATAGCGAAGTGGCTGGGACAGAGAGTGTCTGTGTTTGAGAGAGAGAAGGACTGTGTATGTGAGAGAGGGGTTTTGTGTGTATGAGAGAGTGAGTGTCAGTGTGAGTGAGAGAGAGACTGACAGTGTGGGTGAGAGAGACAGTGTCAGTTTGGGTGAGAGAGAGAGTGACAGTGTTTACGAGAGAGAATGAAGTGGCTGAGACAGCGAGTGTCTGTGTTGAGAGAGAGAGGGACTGTGCATGTGAGAGAGGGTGTCTGTGTGTATGAGAGAGTGAGTGTCACTGTGAGTGAGAGAGAGCTTACAGTCTGGGTGAGAGGGAGAGTGTCAGTTTGGGTGAGAGAGAGAATGACAGTGTTTATGAGAGAGAGTGAAGTTGCTGGGACAGAGACTGTCTGTGTTTGAGAGAGAGAGGGACTGTGTATGTGAGAGAGCGGGTCTGTGTGTATGAGAGAGTGAGTGTCAGTGTGAGTGGGAGAGAGACTGACAGTGTGGGTCAGAGAGAGAGTGTCAGTTTGGGTGAGAGAGAGAGTGACAGTGTTTATCAGGGAGAGTGAAGTGGCTGCTACAGAGAGTGTCTCTGTTTGAAAGGGAGTGGGACTGTGTATGTGAGAGAGGGGTTTTGTGTGTATGAGAGAGTGAGTGTCTGTGTGAGTGAGAGAGAGGCTGACAGTGTGGGTGAGAGAGAGAGTGTCAGTTTGGATGAGAGAGATTATGAAAGTGTTTATGAGAGAGAGCGAAGTGGCTGGGACAGAGAGTGTCTGTGTTTGAGAGAGAAAAGGACTGTGTATGTGAGAGAGGTGTTTTGTGTGTATGAGAGAGTGAGTGTCAGTGTGAGTGAGAGAGAGACTGACAGTGTGGGTGAGAGAGACAGTGTCAGTTTGGGTGAGAGAGAGAGTGACAGTGTTTACGAGAGAGAATAAAGTGGCTGAGACAGCGAGTGACTGTGTTGAGAGAGAGAGGGACTGTGTATGTGAGAGAGGGGGTCTGTGTGTATGAGAGAGTGAGTGTCACTGTGACTGAGAGAGAGCTTACAGTCTGGGTGAGAGAGAGAGTGTGACTTTGGGTGCGAGAGAGAGTGACAGTGTTTATGAGAGAGAGTGAAGTTGCTGGGACAGAGACTCTATATGAGAGAGAGAGGGACTGTGTAGGTGAGGGAGGGGGTCTGTGTATATGAGAGAGTGAGTGTCAGTGTGAGTGAGAGAGAGACTGACAGTGTGGGTGAGAGAGAGCGTGTCAGTTTGTGTCTGTGAGAGAGAGTGACAGTGTTTATGAGAGAGAGTGAAGTGGCTGGGACAGAGAGTGTCTGTGTTTGGGAGAGAGAGGGACTGTGTTTGTGAGACAGGGGGTCTGTGTGTATGAGAGAGTGAGTGTCAGTGTGAGTGAGAGAGAGACTGACAGTGTGGGTGAGAGAGTGAGTGTCATTTAGGATGAGAGAGTGTATGAAAGTGTTTATGAGACAGAGCGAAGTGGCTGGGACAGAGAGTATCTGTGTTTGAGAGAGAGAAGGACTGTGTATGTGAGAGAGGGGTTTTGTGTGTATGAGAGAGTGAGTGTCACTGTGAGTGACGGGGAGCTTACAGTCTGGGTGAGAGGGAGAGTGTCAGTTTGGGTGAGATAGAGAATGACAGTGTTTATGAGAGAGAGTGAAGTTGCTGGGACAGAGACTGTCTGTGTTTGAGAGAGACAGGGACTGTGTATGTGAGAGAGGGGGTCTGTGTGTAGGAGAGAGTGAGTGTCAGTGTGAGTGAGAGACAGGCTGACAGTGTGGGTGAGAGAAAGAGTGTCAGTTTAGGTGAGAGAGAGAGAGTGACAGTGTTTATGAGAGAGTGTGAAGTTGCTGGGACAGAGTATGTCTGTGTTTGAGAGAAGGAGGTACTCTGTTTGTGAGAGAGGGGGTCTGTGTGTATCAGAGAGTCAGTGTCAGGGTGAGTGACAGAGAGACTGACAGTGTGGGTGCGAGAGACAGTGTCAGTTTGTGTCTGTGGGAGAGGGTGACAGTGTTTATGAGAGAGAGTGAAGTGGCTGGGACAGCGATTGTCTGTATTTGACAGGAAGTGGGACTGTGTATGTGAGAGAGGTGGTCTGTGTGTATGAGAGAGTGAGTGTCAGTGTGAGTGAGAGAGAGACTGACAGTGTGGGTGAGAGAGACAGTGTCAGTTTGGGTGAGAGAGAGAGTGACAGTGTTTATGAGAGAGAGTGAAGTTGCTGGGACAGAGACTGTCTGTGTTTGAGAGAGAGAAGAACTGTGTATGTGAGAGAGAGGTTTTGTTTGTATGAGAGAGTGAGTGTCAGTGTGAGTGAGAGAGAGACTGACAGTGTGGGTGAGAGAGACAGTGTCAGTTTGGGTGAGAGAGAGAGAGTGACAGTGTTTACGAGAGAGAATAAAGTGGCTGAGACAGCGAGTGTCTGTGTTGAGAGAGAGAGGGACTCTGTATGTGAGAGAGGGGGTCTGTGTGTATGAGAGAGTGAGTGTCACTGTGAGTGAGAGAGAGCTTACAGTCTGGGTGAGAGAGAGAGTGTCAGTTTCCGTGAGAGAGAGAATGACAGTGTTTATGAGAGAGAGTGAAGTTGCTGGGACAGAGACTGTCTGTGTTTGAGAGAGAGAGGGACTTTGTATGTGAGAGAGGGGGTCTGTGTGTATGAGACAGTGAGTGTCAGTGTGAGTGAGAGAGAGACTGACAGTGTGGGTGAGAGAGAGCGTGTCAGTTTGTGTCTGTGAGAGAGGGTGACAGTGTTTATGAGAGAGAGTGAAGTGGCTGGGACAGAGAGTGTCTGTGTTTAAAAGCAAGTGGGACTGTGTATGTGAGAGAGGGGGTCTGTGTGTATGAGAGAGTGAGTGTCAGTGTGAGTGAGAGAGAGACTGACAGTGTGGGTGAGAGACAGAGTGTCAGTTTGTGTGTGTGAGAGAGATTGACAGTGTTTATGAGAGAGAGTGAAGTGGCTGGGACAGAGAGTGTCTGTGTTTGGGAGAGAGAGGGACTGTGTTTGTGAGACAGCGGGTCTGTGTGTATGAGAGAGTGAGTGTCAGTGTGAGTGAGAGAGGGACTGAGAGTGTGGGTGAGAGAGACAGTGTCAGTTTGGGTGAGAGAGAGTGTGACAGTGTTTACGTTAGAGAATGAAGTGGCTGAGACCACGAGTGTCTGTGTTGAGAGAGAGAGGGACTGTGTATGTGAGAGAGGGGGTCTGTGTGTATGAGAGAGATAGTGTCAGTGTGAGTGAGAGAGAGAGTGACATTGTGGGTGAGGGAGAGAGTGTCATTTAGGATGAGAGAGTGTATGAAAGTGTTTATGAGAGATAGCGAAGTGGCTGGGACAGAGACTTTCTGTGTTTGAGAGAGAGAGGGACTGTGTATGTGAGAGAGCGGGTCTGTGTGTATGAGAGAGTGAGTGTCAGTGTGAGTGAGAGAGAGACTGACAGTGTGGGTCAGAGAGAGAGTATCAGTTTGGGTGAGAGAGATAGTGACAGTGTTTATCAGGGAGAGTGAAGTGGCTGCTACAGAGAGTGTCTCTGTTTGAAAGGGAGTCGGACTGTGTATGTGAGAGAGGGGTTTTGTGTGTATGAGAGAGTGAGTGTCTGTGTGAGTGAGAGAGAGGCTGACAGTGTGGGTGAGAGAGAGAGTGTCAGTTTGGGTGAGAGAGAGAGTGACAGTGGTTATGAGAGAGAGTGAAGTGGCTGGACAGAGTGTGTCTGTGTTTGAGAGAGGTAGGGACTGTGTTTGTGAGAGAGAGGATCTCTGTGTATGAGAGAGTGAGTGTCAGTGTGAGTGAGAGAGAGACTAACAGTGTGGGTGAGAGAGTGAGTGTCAGTTTGGATGAGAGAGATTATGAAAGTGTTTATGAGAGAGAGCGAAGTGGCTGGGACAGAGAGTGTCTGTGTTTGAGAGAGAAAAGGACTGTGTATGTGAGAGAGGTGTTTTGTGTGTATGAGAGAGTGAGTGTCAGTGTGAGTGAGAGAGAGACTGACAGTGTGGGTGAGAGAGACAGTGTCAGTTTGGGTGAGAGAGAGAGAGTGACAGTGTTTACGAGAGAGAATAAAGTGGCTGAGACAGCGAGTGACTGTGTTGAGAGAGAGAGGGACTGTGTATGTGAGAGATGGGGTCTGTGTGTATGAGAGAGTGAGTGTCACTGTGACTGAGAGAGAGCTTACAGTCTGGGTGAGAGAGAGAGTGTGACTTTGGGTGCGAGAGAGAGTGACAGTGTTTATGAGAGAGAGTGAAGTTGCTGGGACAGAGACTGTCTGTATATGAGAGAGAGAGGGACTGTGTAGGTGAGAGAGGGGGTCTGTGTGTATGAGAGAGTGAGTGTCACTGTGAGTGAGGGGGAGCTTACATTCTGGGTGAGAGGGAGAGTGTCAGTTTGGGTGAGAGAGAGAATGACAGTGTTTATGAGAGAGAGTGAAGTTGCTGGGACAGAGACTGTCTGTGTTTGAGAGAGAGAAGAACTGTGTATGTGAGAGAGAGGTTTTGTTTGTATGAGAGAGTGAGTGTCAGTGTGAGTGAGAGAGAGACTGACAGTGTGGGTGAGAGAGACAGTGTCAGTTTGGATGAGAGAGAGAGTGACAGTGTTCATGAGAGAGAGCTAAGTGGCTGAGACAGCAAGTGTCTGTGTTGAGAGAGAGAGGGACTGTGTATGTGAGAGAGGGGGTCTGTGTGTATGAGAGAGTGAGTGTCACTGTGAGTGAGAGAGAGTTTACAGTCTGGGTGAGAGAGAGAGTGTCAGTTTGGGTGAGAGAGAGAGAGTGACAGTGTTTACGAGAGAGAATAAAGTGGCTGAGACAGCGAGTGTCTGTGTTGAGAGAGAGAGGGACTCTGTATGTGAGAGAGGGGGTCTGTGTGTATGAGAGAGTGAGTGTCACTGTGAGTGAGAGAGAGCTTACAGTCTGGGTGAGAGAGAGAGTGTCAGTTTCCGTGAGAGAGAGAATGACAGTGTTTTTGAGAGAGAGTGAAGTTGCTGGGACAGAGACTGTCTGTGTTTGAGAGAGAGAGGGACTTTGTATGTGAGAGAGGGGGTCTGTGTGTATGAGACAGTGAGTGTCAGTGTGAGTGAGAGGGAGACCGACAGTGTGGGTGAGAGAGAGCGTGTCAGTTTGTGTCTGTGAGAGAGGGTGACAGTGTTTATGAGAGAGAGTGAAGTGGCTGGGACAGAGAGTGTCTGTGTTTAAAAGGAAGTGGGACTGTGTATGTGAGAGAGGGGGTCTGTGTGTATGAGAGAGTGAGTGTCAGTGTGAGAGAGAGAGAGACTGACAGTGTGGGTGAGAGACAGAGTGTCAGTTTGTGTGTGTGAGCGAGATTGACAGTGTTTATGAGAGAGAGTGAAGTGGCTGGGACAGAGAGTGTCTGTGTTTGGGAGAGAGAGGGACTGTGTTTGTGAGACAGGGGGTCTGTGTGTATGAGAGAGTGAGTGTCAGTGTGAGTGAGAGAGAGACTGACAGTGTGGGTGAGAGAGTGAGTGTCATTTAGGATGAGAGAGTGTATGAAAGTGTTTATGAGAGAGAGCGAAGTGGCTGGGACAGAGAGTATCTGTGTTTGAGAGAGAGAAGGACTGTTTATGTGAGAGGGGTTTTGTGTGTATGAGAGAGTGAGTGTCACTGTGAGTGAGGGGGAGCTTACAGTCTGGGTGAGAGGGAGAGTGTCAGTTTGGGTGAGAGAGAGAATGACAGTGTTTATGAGAGAGAGTGAAGTTGCTGGGACAGAGACTGTCTGTGGTTGAGAGAGACAGGGACTGTGTATGTGAGAGAGGGGGTCTGTGTGTAGGAGAGAGTGAGTGTCAGTGTGAGTGAGAGACAGGCTGACAGTGTGGGTGAGAGAAAGAGTGACAGTTTAGGTGAGAGAGAGAGAGTGACAGTGTTTATGAGAGAGTGTGAAGTTGCTGGGACAGAGTATGTCTGTGTTTGAGAGAAGGAGGTACTGTGTTTGTGAGAGAGGGGTTCTGTGTGTATCAGAGAGTCAGTGTCAGGGTGAGTGACAGAGAGACTGACAGTGTGGGTGCGAGAGACAGTGTCAGTTTGTGTCTGTGGGAGAGGGTGACAGTGTTTATGAGAGAGAGTGAAGTGGCTGGGACAGCGATTGTCTGTATTTGACAGGAAGTGGGACTGTGTATGTGAGAGAGGTGGTCTGTGTGTATGAGAGAGTGAGTGTCAGTGTGAGTGAGAGAGAGACTGACAGTGTGGGTGAGAGAGACACTGTCAGTTTGGGTGAGAGAGAGAGTGACAGTGTTTATGAGAGAGAGTGAAGTTGCTGGGACAGAGACTGTCTGTGTTTGAGAGAGAGAAGAACTGTGTATGTGAGAGAGAGGTTTTGTTTGTATGAGAGAGTGAGTGTCAGTGTGAGTGAGAGAGAGACTGACAGTGTGGGTCAGAGAGAGAGTGTCAGTTTGGGTGAGAGAGAGAGTGACAGTGTTTATCAGGGAGAGTGAAGTGGCTGCTACAGAGAGTGTCTCTGTTTGAAAGAGAGTGGGACTGTGTATGTGAGAGAGGGGTTTTGTGTGTATGAGAGAGTGGGTGTCTGTGTGAGTGAGAGAGACACTGACAGTGTGGGTGAGAGAGAGAGAGTGTCAGTTTGGGTGCGAGAGAGAGTCACAGTGTTTATGAGAGGGAGTGAAGTTGCTGGGACAGAGACTGTCTGTGTTTGAGAGAGAGAGGGACTGTGTAGGTGAGAGAGGGGGTCTGTGTATATGAGAGAGTGCGTGTCAGTGTGAGTGAGAGACAGAGTGACAGTGTGGGTGAGGGAGAGAGTGTCAGTTAGGATGAGAGAGTGTATGAAAGTGTTTATGAGAGAGAGCGAAGTGGCCGGGACAGAGACTGTCTGTGTTTGAGAGAGAGAAGGACTGTGTATGTGAGAGAGGGGTTTTGTGTGTATGACAGAGTGAGTGTCAGTGTGAGTGAGATAAAGACTGACAGTGTGGGTGAGAGAGACAGTGTCAGTTTGGGTGAGAGAGAGAGAATGACAGTGTTTACGAGAGAGAATGAAGTGGCTGAGACAGCGAGTATCTGTGTTGAGAGAGAGAGGGACTGTGTATGTGAGAGAGGGGGTCTGTGTGTAGGAGAGAGTGAGTGTCAGTGTGAGTGAGAGAGAGGCTGACAGTGTGGGTGAGAGAGAGAGTGTCAGTTTGGGTGTGAGAGAGAGTGACAGTGTTTATGAGAGAGAGTGAAGTTGCTGGGACAGAGACTGTCTGTGTTTGAGAGAGAGAGGGACTGTGTAGGTGAGAGAGGGGGTCTGTGTATATGAGAGAGTGAGTGTCAGTGTGAGTGAGAGAGAGACTGACAGTGTGGGTGAGAGAGAGCGTGTCAGTTTGTGTCTGTGAGAGAGGGTGACAGTGTTTATGAGAGAGAGTGAAGTGGCTGGGACAGAGAGTGTCTGTGTTTAAAAGGAAGTGGGACTGTGTATGTGAGAGAGGGGGTCTGTGTGTATGAGAGAGTGAGTGTCAGTGTGAGTGAGAGAGAGGCTGACAGTGTGGGTGAGATACAGAGTGCCAGTTTGTGTGTGTGAGAGAGATTGACAGTGTTTATGAGAGAGAGTGAAGTGGCTGGGACAGAGAGTGTCTGTGTTTGGGAGAGAGAGGGACTGTGTTTGTGAGACAGGGGGTCTGTGTGTATGAGAGGGTGAGTGTCAGTGTGAGTGAGAGAGAGACTGAGAGTGTGGGTGAGAGAGACAGTGTCAGTTTGGGTGAGAGAGAGAGTGACAGTGTTTACGTTAGAGAATGAAGTGGCTGAGACCACGAGTGTCTGTGTTGAGAGAGAGAGGGACTGTGTATGTGAGAGAGGGGGTCTGTGTGTATGAGAGAGTGAGTGTCAGTGTGAGTGAGAGAGAGAGTGACAGTGTAGGTCAGAGAGAGAGTGTCAGTTGGGTGAGAGAGAGAGTGACAGTTTTTATGAGAGAGAGTGAAGAGGCTGGGACAGAGTGTGTCGGTGTTTGTGAGAGATAGGGACTGTGTTTGAGAGAGAGGGGGTCTCTGAGTATGAGAGTGCGAGCGTCAGTGTGAGTGAGAGAGAGACTGACAGTGTGGGTGAGAGAATGAGTGTCAGTTTGGGTGCGAGAGAGAGTGACAGTGTTTATGAGAGAGAGTGAAGTTGCTGGGACAGAGACTGTCTCTGTTTGAGAGAGAGAGGGGCTGTGTAGGTGAGAGAGGGGGTCTGTGTGTATGAGAGAGTGAATGTCAGTGTGAGTGAGAGAGAGACTGACAGTGTGGGTGAGAGAGAGAGTGTCAGTTTGTGTCTGTGAGAGAGGGTGACAGTGTTTATGAGAGAGAGTGAAGTGGCTGGGACAGAGAGTGTCTGTGTTTGACAGGAAGTGGGACAGTGTATGTGAGAGAGGGGGTCTGTGTGTATGAGAGAGTGAGTGTCAGTCTGAGTGAGAGACTGACAGTGTGGGTGAGAGAGAGAGTGTCAGTTTGTGTCTGTGAGAGAGGGTGACAGTGTTTATGAGAGAGAGTGAAGTGGCTGGGACAGAGAGTGTCTGTGTTTGACAGGAAGTGGGACTGTGTATGTGAGAGAGGGGGTCTGTGTGTATGAGAGAGTGAGTGGCAGTGTGATTGAGAGAGAGACTGACAGTGTGGGTGAGAGACAGAGTGTCAGTTTGTGTGTGTGAGACAGAGTGACAGTGTTTATGAGAGAGAGTGAAGTGGCTGGGACAGAGAGTGTCTGTGTTTGGGAGAGAGAGGGACTGTGTTTGTGAGACAGGGGGTCTGTGTGTATGAGAGAGTGACTGTCAGTGTGAGTGAGAGAGAGACTGAGAGTGTGGGTGAGAGAGACAGTGTCAGTTTGGGAGAGAGAGAGAGTGACACTTTGGATGAGAGAGAGTATGAAAGTGTTTATGAGAGAGAGCAAATTGGCTGGGACATAGAGTGTCTGTGTTTGAGAGAGAGAAGGACTGTGCATGTGAGAGAGGGGTTTTGAGTGTATGAGAGAGTGAGTATCAGTGTGAGTGAGAGAGAGACTGAGAGTGTGGGTGAGAGAGACAGTGTCAGTTTGGGTGAGAGAGAGAGTGACAGTGTTTACGAGAGAGAATAAAGTGGCTGAGACCACGAGTGACTGTGTTGAGAGAGAGAGGGACTGTGTATGTGAGAGAGGGGGTCTGTGTGTATCAGAGAGTGAGTGTCAGTGTGAGTGAGAGAGAGAGTGGCAGTGTGGGTGAGGGAGAGAGTGTCAGTTGGGTGAGAGAGAGAGTGACAGTTTTTATGAGAGAGAGTGAAGAGGCTGGGACAGAGTGTGTCGGTGTTTGAGAGAGATAGGGACTGTGTTTGAGAGAGAGGGGGTCTCTGAGTATGAGAGTGCGAGCGTCAGTGTGAGTGAGAGAGAGACTGACAGTGTGGGTGAGAGAATGAGTGTCAGTTTGGGTGCGAGAGAGAGTGACAGTGTTTATGAGAGAGAGTGAAGTTGCTGGGACAGAGACTGTCTCTGTTTGAGAGAGAGAGGGACTGTGTAGGTGAGAGAGGGGGTCTGTGTGTATGAGAGAGTGAATGTCAGTGTGAGTGAGAGAGAGAGTGACAGTGTGGGTGAGGGAGAGAGTGTCATTTAGGATGAGAGAGTGTATGAAAGTGTTTATGAGAGAGAGCGAAGTGGCCGGGACAGAGAGTGTCTGTGTTTGAGAGAGAGAAGGACTGTGTATGTGAGAGAGGGGTTTTGTGTGTATGAGAGAGTGAGTGTCAGTGTGAGTGAGAGAAAGACTGACAGTGTGGGTGAGAGAGACAGTGTCAGTTTGGGTGAGAGAGAGAGAATGACAGTGTTTACGAGAGAGAATGAAGTGGCTGAGACAGCGAGTATCTGTGTTGAGAGAGAGAGGGACTGTGTATGTGAGAGAGGGGGTCTGTGTGTATGAGAGAGTGAGTGTCAGTGTGAGTGAGAGAGAGGCTGACAGTGTGGGTGAGAGAGATAGTGTGAGTTTGGGTGTGAGAGAGAGTGACAGTGTTTATGCGAGAGAGTGAAGTTGCTGGGACAGAGACTGTCTGTTTTTGAGAGAGAGAGGGACTGTGTAGGTGAGAGAGGGTGTCTGTGTATATGAGAGAGTGAGTGTCAGTGTGAGTGAGAGAGAAACTGACAGTGTGGGTGAGAGAGAGCGTGTCAGTTTGTGTCTGTCAGAGAGGGTGACAGTGTTTATGAGAGAGAGTGAAGTGGCTGGGACAGAGAGTGTCTGTGTTTAAAAGGAAGTGGGACTGTGTATGTGAGAGAGGGGGTCTGTGTGTATGAGAGAGTGAGTGTCAGTGTGAGTGAGAGAGAGACTGACAGTGTGGGTGAGATACAGAGTGCCAGTTTGTGTGTGTGAGAGAGATTGACAGTGTTTATGAGAGAGAGTGAAGTGGCTGGGACAGAGAGTGTCTGTGTTTGGGAGAGAGAGGGACTGTGTTTGTGAGACAGGGGGTCTGTGTGTATGAGAGAGTGAGTGTCAGTGTGAGTGAGAGAGAGACTGAGAGTGTGGGTGAGAGAGACAGTGTCAGTTTGGGTGAGAGACAGAGTGACAGTGTTTACGTTAGAGAATGAAGTGGCTGAGACCACGAGTGTCTGCGTTGAGAGAGAGAGGGACTGTGTATGTGAGAGAGGGGGTCTGTGTGTATGAGAGAGTGAGTGTCAGTGTGAGTGAGAGAGAGAGTGACAGTGTGGGTCAGAGAGAGAGTGTCAGTTTGGGTGAGAGCGAGAGTGACAGTGTTTATCAGGGAGAGTGAAGTGGCTGCTACAGAGAGTGTCTCTGTTTGAAAGGGAGTGGGACTGTGTATGTGAGAGAGGGGTTTTGTGTGTATGAGAGAGTGAGTGTGTGAGTGAGAGAGAGGCTGACAGTGTGGGTGAGAGAGAGAGTGTCAGTTTGGGTGAGAGAGAGAGTGACAGTGGTTATGAGAGAGAGTGAAGTGGCTGGACAGCGTGTGTCTGTGTTTGAGAGAGGTAGGGACTGTGTTTGTGAGAGAGAGGATCTCTGTGTATGAGAGAGTGAGTGTCAGTGTGAGTGAGAGGGAGACTGACAGTGTGGGTGAGAGAGTGAGTGTCAGTTTGGATGAGAGAGATTATTAAAGTGTTTATGAGAGAGAGCGAAGTGGCTGGGACAGAGAGTGTCTGTGTTTGAGAGAGAAAAGGACTGTGTATGTGAGAGAGGTGTTTTGTGTGTATGAGAGAGTGAGTGTCAGTGTGAGTGAGAGAGAGACTGACAGTGTGGGTGAGAGAGACAGTGTCAGTTTGGGTGAGATAGAGAGAGTGAGTGTCAGTGTGAGTGAGAGAGAGACTGACAGTGTGGGTGAGAGAGACAGTGTCAGTTTGGGTGAGATAGAGTGAGTGACAGTGTTTACGAGAGAGAATAAAGTGGCTGAGACAGCGAGTGACTGTGTTGAGAGAGAGAGGGACTGTGTATGTGAAAGAGGGGGTCTGTGTGTATCAGAGAGTGAGTGTCAGTGTGAGTGAGAGAGAGAGTGGCACTGTGGGTGAGGGAGTGAGTGTCAGTTGGGTGAGAGAGAGAGTGACACTTTTTATGAGAGAGAGTGAAGAGGCTGGGACAGAGTGTGTCGGTGTTTGAGAGAGATAGGGACTGTGTTTGAGAGAGAGGGGGTCTCTGAGTATGAGAGTGCGAGCGTCAGTGTGAGTGAGAGAGAGACTGACAGTGTGGTTGAGAGAATGAGTGTCAGTTTGGGTGCGAGAGAGAGTGACAGTGTTTATGAGAGAGAGTGAAGTTGCTGGGACATAGACTGTCTCTGTTTGAGAGAGAGAGGGACTGTGTAGGTGAGAGACGGGGTCTGTGTGTATGAGAGAGTGAATGTCAGTGTGAGTGAGAGAGAGACTGACAGTGTGAGTGAGAGAGAGAGTGTCAGTTTGTGTCTGTGAGAGAGGGTGACAGTGTTTATGAGAGAGAGTGAAGTGGCTGGGACAGAGAGTGTCTGTGTTTGACAGGAATTGGGACAGTGTATGTGAGAGAGGGGGTCTGTGTGTATGAGAGAGTGAGTGTCAGTGTGAGTGAGAGAGAGAGTGACAGTGTGGGTGAGGGAGAGAGTGTCATTTAGGATGAGAGAGTGTGTGACAGTGTTTACGTTAGAGAATGAAGTGGCTGAGACCACGAGTGTCTGTGTTGAGAGAGAGAGGGACTGTGTATGTGAGAGAGGGGGTCTGTGTGTATGAGAGAGATAGTGTCAGTGTGAGTGAGAGAGAGAGTGACATTGTGGGTGAGGGAGAGATTGTCATTTAGGATGAGAGAGTGTATGAAAGTGTTTATGAGATATAGCGAAGTGGCTGGGACAGAGAGTGTCTGTGTTTGAGAGAGAGAAGGACTGTGTATGTGAGAGAGGGGTTTTGTGTGTATGAGAGAGTGAGTGTCAGTGTGAGTGAGAGAGAGACTGACAGTGTGGGTGAGAGAGACAGTGTCAGTTTGGGTGAGAGAGAGAGTGACAGTGTTTACGAGAGAGAATGAAGTGGCTGAGACAGCGAGTGTCTGTGTTGAGAGAGAGAGGGACTGTGCATGTGAGAGAGGGTGTCTGTGTGTATGAGAGAGTGAGTGTCACTGTGAGTGAGAGAGAGCTTACAGTCTGGGTGAGAGGGAGAGTGTCAGTTTGGGTGAGAGAGAGAATGACAGTGTTTATGAGAGAGAGTGAAGTTGCTGGGACAGAGACTGTCTGTGTTTGAGAGAGAGAGGGACTGTGTATGTGAGAGAGCGGGTCTGTGTGTATGAGAGAGTGAGTGTCAGTGTGAGTGGGAGAGAGACTGACAGTGTGGGTCAGAGAGAGAGTGTCAGTTTGGGTGAGAGAGAGAGTGACAGTGTTTATCAGGGAGAGTGAAGTGGCTGCTACAGAGAGTGTCTCTGTTGAAAGGGAGTGGGACTGTGTATGTGAGAGAGGGGTTTTGTGTGTATGAGAGAGTGAGTGTCTGTGTGAGTGAGAGAGAGGCTGACAGTGTGGGTGAGAGAGAGAGTGTCAGTTTGGATGAGAGAGAGAGTGACAGTGTTTACGAGAGAGAATAAAGTGGCTGAGACAGCGAGTGACTGTGTTGAGAGAGAGAGGGACTGTGTATGTGAGAGAGGGGGTCTGTGTGTATGAGAGAGTGAGTGTCACTGTGACTGAGAGAGAGCTTACAGTCTGGGTGAGAGAGAGAGTGTGACTTTGGGTGCGAGAGAGAGTGACAGTGTTTATGAGAGAGAGTGAAGTTGCTGGGACAGAGACTCTATATGAGAGAGAGAGGGACTGTGTAGGTGAGGGAGGGGGTCTGTGTATATGAGAGAGTGAGTGTCAGTGTGAGTGAGAGAGAGACTGACAGTGTGGGTGAGAGAGAGCGTGTCAGTTTGTGTCTGTGAGAGAGAGTGACAGTGTTTATGAGAGAGAGTGAAGTGGCTGGGACAGAGAGTGTCTGTGTTTGGGAGAGAGAGGGACTGTGTTTGTGAGACAGGGGGTCTGTGTGTATGAGAGAGTGAGTGTCAGTGTGAGTGAGAGAGAGACTGACAGTGTGGGTGAGAGAGTGAGTGTCATTTAGGATGAGAGAGTGTATGAAAGTGTTTATGAGACAGAGCGAAGTGGCTGGGACAGAGAGTATCTGTGTTTGAGAGAGAGAAGGACTGTGTATGTGAGAGAGGGGTTTTGTGTGTATGAGAGAGTGAGTGTCACTGTGAGTGACGGGGAGCTTACAGTCTGGGTGAGAGGGAGAGTGTCAGTTTGGGTGAGATAGAGAATGACAGTGTTTATGAGAGAGAGTGAAGTTGCTGGGACAGAGACTGTCTGTGTTTGAGAGAGACAGGGACTGTGTATGTGAGAGAGGGGGTCTGTGTGTAGGAGAGAGTGAGTGTCAGTGTGAGTGAGAGACAGGCTGACAGTGTGGGTGAGAGAAAGAGTGTCAGTTTAGGTGAGAGAGAGAGAGTGACAGTGTTTATGAGAGAGTGTGAAGTTGCTGGGACAGAGTATGTCTGTGTTTGAGAGAAGGAGGTACTCTGTTTGTGAGAGAGGGGGTCTGTGTGTATCAGAGAGTCAGTGTCAGGGTGAGTGACAGAGAGACTGACAGTGTGGGTGCGAGAGACAGTGTCAGTTTGTGTCTGTGGGAGAGGGTGACAGTGTTTATGAGAGAGAGTGAAGTGGCTGGGACAGCGATTGTCTGTATTTGACAGGAAGTGGGACTGTGTATGTGAGAGAGGTGGTCTGTGTGTATGAGAGAGTGAGTGTCAGTGTGAGTGAGAGAGAGACTGACAGTGTGGGTGAGAGAGACAGTGTCAGTTTGGGTGAGAGAGAGAGTGACAGTGTTTATGAGAGAGAGTGAAGTTGCTGGGACAGAGACTGTCTGTGTTTGAGAGAGAGAAGAACTGTGTATGTGAGAGAGAGGTTTTGTTTGTATGAGAGAGTGAGTGTCAGTGTGAGTGAGAGAGAGACTGACAGTGTGGGTGAGAGAGACAGTGTCAGTTTGGGTGAGAGAGAGAGAGTGACAGTGTTTACGAGAGAGAATAAAGTGGCTGAGACAGCGAGTGTCTGTGTTGAGAGAGAGAGGGACTCTGTATGTGAGAGAGGGGGTCTGTGTGTATGAGAGAGTGAGTGTCACTGTGAGTGAGAGAGAGCTTACAGTCTGGGTGAGAGAGAGAGTGTCAGTTTCCGTGAGAGAGAGAATGACAGTGTTTATGAGAGAGAGTGAAGTTGCTGGGACAGAGACTGTCTGTGTTTGAGAGAGAGAGGGACTTTGTATGTGAGAGAGGGGGTCTGTGTGTATGAGACAGTGAGTGTCAGTGTGAGTGAGAGAGAGACTGACAGTGTGGGTGAGAGAGAGCGTGTCAGTTTGTGTCTGTGAGAGAGGGTGACAGTGTTTATGAGAGAGAGTGAAGTGGCTGGGACAGAGAGTGTCTGTGTTTAAAAGCAAGTGGGACTGTGTATGTGAGAGAGGGGGTCTGTGTGTATGAGAGAGTGAGTGTCAGTGTGAGTGAGAGAGAGACTGACAGTGTGGGTGAGAGACAGAGTGTCAGTTTGTGTGTGTGAGAGAGATTGACAGTGTTTATGAGAGAGAGTGAAGTGGCTGGGACAGAGAGTGTCTGTGTTTGGGAGAGAGAGGGACTGTGTTTGTGAGACAGCGGGTCTGTGTGTATGAGAGAGTGAGTGTCAGTGTGAGTGAGAGAGGGACTGAGAGTGTGGGTGAGAGAGACAGTGTCAGTTTGGGTGAGAGAGAGTGTGACAGTGTTTACGTTAGAGAATGAAGTGGCTGAGACCACGAGTGTCTGTGTTGAGAGAGAGAGGGACTGTGTATGTGAGAGAGGGGGTCTGTGTGTATGAGAGAGATAGTGTCAGTGTGAGTGAGAGAGAGAGTGACATTGTGGGTGAGGGAGAGAGTGTCATTTAGGATGAGAGAGTGTATGAAAGTGTTTATGAGAGATAGCGAAGTGGCTGGGACAGAGACTTTCTGTGTTTGAGAGAGAGAGGGACTGTGTATGTGAGAGAGCGGGTCTGTGTGTATGAGAGAGTGAGTGTCAGTGTGAGTGAGAGAGAGACTGACAGTGTGGGTCAGAGAGAGAGTATCAGTTTGGGTGAGAGAGATAGTGACAGTGTTTATCAGGGAGAGTGAAGTGGCTGCTACAGAGAGTGTCTCTGTTTGAAAGGGAGTCGGACTGTGTATGTGAGAGAGGGGTTTTGTGTGTATGAGAGAGTGAGTGTCTGTGTGAGTGAGAGAGAGGCTGACAGTGTGGGTGAGAGAGAGAGTGTCAGTTTGGGTGAGAGAGAGAGTGACAGTGGTTATGAGAGAGAGTGAAGTGGCTGGACAGAGTGTGTCTGTGTTTGAGAGAGGTAGGGACTGTGTTTGTGAGAGAGAGGATCTCTGTGTATGAGAGAGTGAGTGTCAGTGTGAGTGAGAGAGAGACTAACAGTGTGGGTGAGAGAGTGAGTGTCAGTTTGGATGAGAGAGATTATGAAAGTGTTTATGAGAGAGAGCGAAGTGGCTGGGACAGAGAGTGTCTGTGTTTGAGAGAGAAAAGGACTGTGTATGTGAGAGAGGTGTTTTGTGTGTATGAGAGAGTGAGTGTCAGTGTGAGTGAGAGAGAGACTGACAGTGTGGGTGAGAGAGACAGTGTCAGTTTGGGTGAGAGAGAGAGAGTGACAGTGTTTACGAGAGAGAATAAAGTGGCTGAGACAGCGAGTGACTGTGTTGAGAGAGAGAGGGACTGTGTATGTGAGAGATGGGGTCTGTGTGTATGAGAGAGTGAGTGTCACTGTGACTGAGAGAGAGCTTACAGTCTGGGTGAGAGAGAGAGTGTGACTTTGGGTGCGAGAGAGAGTGACAGTGTTTATGAGAGAGAGTGAAGTTGCTGGGACAGAGACTGTCTGTATATGAGAGAGAGAGGGACTGTGTAGGTGAGAGAGGGGGTCTGTGTGTATGAGAGAGTGAGTGTCACTGTGAGTGAGGGGGAGCTTACATTCTGGGTGAGAGGGAGAGTGTCAGTTTGGGTGAGAGAGAGAATGACAGTGTTTATGAGAGAGAGTGAAGTTGCTGGGACAGAGACTGTCTGTGTTTGAGAGAGAGAAGAACTGTGTATGTGAGAGAGAGGTTTTGTTTGTATGAGAGAGTGAGTGTCAGTGTGAGTGAGAGAGAGACTGACAGTGTGGGTGAGAGAGACAGTGTCAGTTTGGATGAGAGAGAGAGTGACAGTGTTCATGAGAGAGAGCTAAGTGGCTGAGACAGCAAGTGTCTGTGTTGAGAGAGAGAGGGACTGTGTATGTGAGAGAGGGGGTCTGTGTGTATGAGAGAGTGAGTGTCACTGTGAGTGAGAGAGAGTTTACAGTCTGGGTGAGAGAGAGAGTGTCAGTTTGGGTGAGAGAGAGAGAGTGACAGTGTTTACGAGAGAGAATAAAGTGGCTGAGACAGCGAGTGTCTGTGTTGAGAGAGAGAGGGACTCTGTATGTGAGAGAGGGGGTCTGTGTGTATGAGAGAGTGAGTGTCACTGTGAGTGAGAGAGAGCTTACAGTCTGGGTGAGAGAGAGAGTGTCAGTTTCCGTGAGAGAGAGAATGACAGTGTTTTTGAGAGAGAGTGAAGTTGCTGGGACAGAGACTGTCTGTGTTTGAGAGAGAGAGGGACTTTGTATGTGAGAGAGGGGGTCTGTGTGTATGAGACAGTGAGTGTCAGTGTGAGTGAGAGGGAGACCGACAGTGTGGGTGAGAGAGAGCGTGTCAGTTTGTGTCTGTGAGAGAGGGTGACAGTGTTTATGAGAGAGAGTGAAGTGGCTGGGACAGAGAGTGTCTGTGTTTAAAAGGAAGTGGGACTGTGTATGTGAGAGAGGGGGTCTGTGTGTATGAGAGAGTGAGTGTCAGTGTGAGAGAGAGAGAGACTGACAGTGTGGGTGAGAGACAGAGTGTCAGTTTGTGTGTGTGAGCGAGATTGACAGTGTTTATGAGAGAGAGTGAAGTGGCTGGGACAGAGAGTGTCTGTGTTTGGGAGAGAGAGGGACTGTGTTTGTGAGACAGGGGGTCTGTGTGTATGAGAGAGTGAGTGTCAGTGTGAGTGAGAGAGAGACTGACAGTGTGGGTGAGAGAGTGAGTGTCATTTAGGATGAGAGAGTGTATGAAAGTGTTTATGAGAGAGAGCGAAGTGGCTGGGACAGAGAGTATCTGTGTTTGAGAGAGAGAAGGACTGTTTATGTGAGAGGGGTTTTGTGTGTATGAGAGAGTGAGTGTCACTGTGAGTGAGGGGGAGCTTACAGTCTGGGTGAGAGGGAGAGTGTCAGTTTGGGTGAGAGAGAGAATGACAGTGTTTATGAGAGAGAGTGAAGTTGCTGGGACAGAGACTGTCTGTGGTTGAGAGAGACAGGGACTGTGTATGTGAGAGAGGGGGTCTGTGTGTAGGAGAGAGTGAGTGTCAGTGTGAGTGAGAGACAGGCTGACAGTGTGGGTGAGAGAAAGAGTGACAGTTTAGGTGAGAGAGAGAGAGTGACAGTGTTTATGAGAGAGTGTGAAGTTGCTGGGACAGAGTATGTCTGTGTTTGAGAGAAGGAGGTACTGTGTTTGTGAGAGAGGGGTTCTGTGTGTATCAGAGAGTCAGTGTCAGGGTGAGTGACAGAGAGACTGACAGTGTGGGTGCGAGAGACAGTGTCAGTTTGTGTCTGTGGGAGAGGGTGACAGTGTTTATGAGAGAGAGTGAAGTGGCTGGGACAGCGATTGTCTGTATTTGACAGGAAGTGGGACTGTGTATGTGAGAGAGGTGGTCTGTGTGTATGAGAGAGTGAGTGTCAGTGTGAGTGAGAGAGAGACTGACAGTGTGGGTGAGAGAGACACTGTCAGTTTGGGTGAGAGAGAGAGTGACAGTGTTTATGAGAGAGAGTGAAGTTGCTGGGACAGAGACTGTCTGTGTTTGAGAGAGAGAAGAACTGTGTATGTGAGAGAGAGGTTTTGTTTGTATGAGAGAGTGAGTGTCAGTGTGAGTGAGAGAGAGACTGACAGTGTGGGTCAGAGAGAGAGTGTCAGTTTGGGTGAGAGAGAGAGTGACAGTGTTTATCAGGGAGAGTGAAGTGGCTGCTACAGAGAGTGTCTCTGTTTGAAAGAGAGTGGGACTGTGTATGTGAGAGAGGGGTTTTGTGTGTATGAGAGAGTGGGTGTCTGTGTGAGTGAGAGAGACACTGACAGTGTGGGTGAGAGAGAGAGAGTGTCAGTTTGGGTGCGAGAGAGAGTCACAGTGTTTATGAGAGGGAGTGAAGTTGCTGGGACAGAGACTGTCTGTGTTTGAGAGAGAGAGGGACTGTGTAGGTGAGAGAGGGGGTCTGTGTATATGAGAGAGTGCGTGTCAGTGTGAGTGAGAGACAGAGTGACAGTGTGGGTGAGGGAGAGAGTGTCAGTTAGGATGAGAGAGTGTATGAAAGTGTTTATGAGAGAGAGCGAAGTGGCCGGGACAGAGACTGTCTGTGTTTGAGAGAGAGAAGGACTGTGTATGTGAGAGAGGGGTTTTGTGTGTATGACAGAGTGAGTGTCAGTGTGAGTGAGATAAAGACTGACAGTGTGGGTGAGAGAGACAGTGTCAGTTTGGGTGAGAGAGAGAGAATGACAGTGTTTACGAGAGAGAATGAAGTGGCTGAGACAGCGAGTATCTGTGTTGAGAGAGAGAGGGACTGTGTATGTGAGAGAGGGGGTCTGTGTGTAGGAGAGAGTGAGTGTCAGTGTGAGTGAGAGAGAGGCTGACAGTGTGGGTGAGAGAGAGAGTGTCAGTTTGGGTGTGAGAGAGAGTGACAGTGTTTATGAGAGAGAGTGAAGTTGCTGGGACAGAGACTGTCTGTGTTTGAGAGAGAGAGGGACTGTGTAGGTGAGAGAGGGGGTCTGTGTATATGAGAGAGTGAGTGTCAGTGTGAGTGAGAGAGAGACTGACAGTGTGGGTGAGAGAGAGCGTGTCAGTTTGTGTCTGTGAGAGAGGGTGACAGTGTTTATGAGAGAGAGTGAAGTGGCTGGGACAGAGAGTGTCTGTGTTTAAAAGGAAGTGGGACTGTGTATGTGAGAGAGGGGGTCTGTGTGTATGAGAGAGTGAGTGTCAGTGTGAGTGAGAGAGAGGCTGACAGTGTGGGTGAGATACAGAGTGCCAGTTTGTGTGTGTGAGAGAGATTGACAGTGTTTATGAGAGAGAGTGAAGTGGCTGGGACAGAGAGTGTCTGTGTTTGGGAGAGAGAGGGACTGTGTTTGTGAGACAGGGGGTCTGTGTGTATGAGAGGGTGAGTGTCAGTGTGAGTGAGAGAGAGACTGAGAGTGTGGGTGAGAGAGACAGTGTCAGTTTGGGTGAGAGAGAGAGTGACAGTGTTTACGTTAGAGAATGAAGTGGCTGAGACCACGAGTGTCTGTGTTGAGAGAGAGAGGGACTGTGTATGTGAGAGAGGGGGTCTGTGTGTATGAGAGAGTGAGTGTCAGTGTGAGTGAGAGAGAGAGTGACAGTGTAGGTCAGAGAGAGAGTGTCAGTTGGGTGAGAGAGAGAGTGACAGTTTTTATGAGAGAGAGTGAAGAGGCTGGGACAGAGTGTGTCGGTGTTTGTGAGAGATAGGGACTGTGTTTGAGAGAGAGGGGGTCTCTGAGTATGAGAGTGCGAGCGTCAGTGTGAGTGAGAGAGAGACTGACAGTGTGGGTGAGAGAATGAGTGTCAGTTTGGGTGCGAGAGAGAGTGACAGTGTTTATGAGAGAGAGTGAAGTTGCTGGGACAGAGACTGTCTCTGTTTGAGAGAGAGAGGGGCTGTGTAGGTGAGAGAGGGGGTCTGTGTGTATGAGAGAGTGAATGTCAGTGTGAGTGAGAGAGAGACTGACAGTGTGGGTGAGAGAGAGAGTGTCAGTTTGTGTCTGTGAGAGAGGGTGACAGTGTTTATGAGAGAGAGTGAAGTGGCTGGGACAGAGAGTGTCTGTGTTTGACAGGAAGTGGGACAGTGTATGTGAGAGAGGGGGTCTGTGTGTATGAGAGAGTGAGTGTCAGTCTGAGTGAGAGACTGACAGTGTGGGTGAGAGAGAGAGTGTCAGTTTGTGTCTGTGAGAGAGGGTGACAGTGTTTATGAGAGAGAGTGAAGTGGCTGGGACAGAGAGTGTCTGTGTTTGACAGGAAGTGGGACTGTGTATGTGAGAGAGGGGGTCTGTGTGTATGAGAGAGTGAGTGGCAGTGTGATTGAGAGAGAGACTGACAGTGTGGGTGAGAGACAGAGTGTCAGTTTGTGTGTGTGAGACAGAGTGACAGTGTTTATGAGAGAGAGTGAAGTGGCTGGGACAGAGAGTGTCTGTGTTTGGGAGAGAGAGGGACTGTGTTTGTGAGACAGGGGGTCTGTGTGTATGAGAGAGTGACTGTCAGTGTGAGTGAGAGAGAGACTGAGAGTGTGGGTGAGAGAGACAGTGTCAGTTTGGGAGAGAGAGAGAGTGACACTTTGGATGAGAGAGAGTATGAAAGTGTTTATGAGAGAGAGCAAATTGGCTGGGACATAGAGTGTCTGTGTTTGAGAGAGAGAAGGACTGTGCATGTGAGAGAGGGGTTTTGAGTGTATGAGAGAGTGAGTATCAGTGTGAGTGAGAGAGAGACTGAGAGTGTGGGTGAGAGAGACAGTGTCAGTTTGGGTGAGAGAGAGAGTGACAGTGTTTACGAGAGAGAATGAAGTGGCTGAGACCACGAGAGTCTGTGTTGAGAGAGAGAGGGACTGTGTATGTGAGAGAGGGGATCTGTGTGTATGAGAGAGTGAGTGTCAGTCTGAGTGAGAGAGAGAGTGACAGTGTGGGTGAGGGAGAGAGTGTCAGTTGGGTGAGAGAGAGAGTGACAGTTTTTATGAAAGAGAGTGAAGTGGCTGGGACAGAGTGTGTCTGTGTTTGAGAGAGATAGGGACTGTGTTTGAGAGAGAGGGGGTCTCTGAGTATGAGAGAGTGAGTGTCAGTGTGAGTGAGAGAGAGACTGACAGTGTGGGTGAGAGAATGAGTGTCAGTTTGGATGAGAGAGAGAATGACAGTGTTTATGAGAGAGAGCGAATTGGCTGGGACAGACAGTGTCTGTGTTTGAGAGTGAGAAGGACTGTGTATGTGAGAGAGGGGGTCTGTGTGTAGGAGAGAGTGAGTGTCAGTGTGAGTGAGAGAGAGGCTGACAGTGTGGGTGAGAGAGAGAGTGCCAGTTTGGGTGCGAGAGAGAGTGACAGTGTTTATGCGAGAGAGTGAAGTTGCTGGGACAGAGACTGTCTGTGTTTGAGAGAGAGAGGGACTGTGTAGGTGAGAGAGCGGGTCTGTGTATATGAGAGAGTGAGTGTCAGTGTGAGTGAGAGAGAGACTGACAGTGTGGGTGAGAGAGAGCGTGTCAGTTTGTGTCTGTGAGAGAGGGTGACTGTGTTTATGAGAGAGAGTGAAGTGGCTGGGACAGAGAGTGTCTGTGTTTAAAAGCAAGTGGGATTGTGTATGTGAGAGAGGGGGTCTGTGTGTATGAGAGAGTGAGTGTCAGTGTGAGTGAGAGAGAGAGTGACATTGTGGGTGAGGGAGAGAGTGTCATTTAGGATGAGAGAGTGTATGAAAGTGTTTATGAGAGATAGCGAAGTGGCTGGGACAGAGAGTGTCTGTGTTTGAGAGAGAGAAGGACTGTGTATGTGACAGAGGGGTTTTGTGTGTATGAGAGAGTGAGTGTCAGTGTGAGTGAGAGAGAGACTGACAGTGTGGGTGAGAGAGACAGTGTCAGTTTGGGTGAGAGAGAGAGTGACAGTGTTTACGAGAGAGAATGAAGTGGCTGAGACAGCGAGTGTCTGTGTTGAGAGAGAGAGGGACTGTGCATGTGAGAGAGGGTGTCTGTGTGTATGAGAGAGTGAGTGTCACAGTGAGTGAAAGAGAGCTTACAGTCTGGGTGAGAGGGAGAGTGTCAGTTTGGGTGAGAGAGAGAATGACAGTGTTTATGAGAGAGAGTGAAGTTGCTGGGACAGAGACTGTCTGTGTTTGAGAGAGAGAGGGTCTGTGTATGTGAGAGAGCGGGTCTGTGTGTATGAGAGAGTGAGTGTCAGTGTGAGTGGGAGAGAGACTGACAGTGTGGGTCAGAGAGAGAGTGTCAGTTTGGGTGAGAGAGAGAGTGACAGTGTTTATCAGGGAGAGTGAAGTGGCTGCTACAGAGAGTGTCTCTGTTTGAAAGGGAGTGGGACTGTGTATGTGAGAGAGGGGTTTTGTGTGTATGAGAGAGTGAGTGTCTGTGTGAGTGAGAGAGAGGCTGACAGTGTGGGTGAGAGAGAGAGTGTCAGTTTGGATGAGAGAGATTATGAAAGTGTTTATGAGAGAGAGCGAAGTGGCTGGGACAGAGAGTGTCTGTGTTTGAGAGAGAAAAGGACTGTGTATGTGAGAGAGGTGTTTTGTGTGTATGAGAGAGTGAGTGTCAGTGTGAGTGAGAGAGAGACTGACAGTGTGGGTGAGAGAGACAGTGTCAGTTTGGGTGAGAGAGAGAGTGACAGTGTTTACGAGAGAGAATAAAGTGGCTGAGACAGCGAGTGACTGTGTTGAGAGAGAGAGGGACTGTGTATGTGAGAGAGGGGGTCTGTGTGTATGAGAGAGTGAGTGTCACTGTGACTGAGAGAGAGCTTACAGTCTGGGTGAGAGAGAGAGTGTGACTTTGGGTGCGAGAGAGAGTGACAGTGTTTATGAGAGAGAGTGAAGTTGCTGGGACAGAGACTCTGTATATGAGAGAGAGAGGGACTGTGTAGGTGAGGGAGGGGGTCTGTGTATATGAGAGAGTGAGTGTCAGTGTGAGTGAGAGAGAGACTGACAGTGTGGGTGAGAGAGAGCGTGTCAGTTTGTGTCTGTGAGAGAGAGTGACAGTGTTTATGAGAGAGAGTGAAGTGGCTGGGACAGAGAGTGTCTGTGTTTGGGAGAGAGAGGGACTGTGTTTGTGAGACAGGGGGTCTGTGTGTATGAGAGAGTGAGTGTCAGTGTGAGTGAGAGAGAGACTGACAGTGTGGGTGAGAGAGTGAGTGTCATTTAGGATGAGAGAGTGTATGAAAGTGTTTATGAGACAGAGCGAAGTGGCTGGGACAGAGAGTATCTGTGTTTGAGAGAGAGAAGGACTGTGTATGTGAGAGAGGGGTTTTGTGTGTATGAGAGAGTGAGTGTCACTGTGAGTGACGGGGAGCTTACAGTCTGGGTGAGAGGGAGAGTGTCAGTTTGGGTGAGATAGAGAATGACAGTGTTTATGAGAGAGAGTGAAGTTGCTGGGACAGAGACTGTCTGTGTTTGAGAGAGACAGGGACTGTGTATGTGAGAGAGGGGGTCTGTGTGTAGGAGAGAGTGAGTGTCAGTGTGAGTGAGAGACAGGCTGACAGTGTGGGTGAGAGAAAGAGTGTCAGTTTAGGTGAGAGAGAGAGAGTGACAGTGTTTATGAGAGAGTGTGAAGTTGCTGGGACAGAGTATGTCTGTGTTTGAGAGAAGGAGGTACTCTGTTTGTGAGAGAGGGGGTCTGTGTGTATCAGAGAGTCAGTGTCAGGGTGAGTGACAGAGAGACTGACAGTGTGGGTGCGAGAGACAGTGTCAGTTTGTGTCTGTGGGAGAGGGTGACAGTGTTTATGAGAGAGAGTGAAGTGGCTGGGACAGCGATTGTCTGTATTTGACAGGAAGTGGGACTGTGTATGTGAGAGAGGTGGTCTGTGTGTATGAGAGAGTGAGTGTCAGTGTGAGTGAGAGAGAGACTGACAGTGTGGGTGAGAGAGACAGTGTCAGTTTGGGTGAGAGAGAGAGTGACAGTGTTTATGAGAGAGAGTGAAGTTGCTGGGACAGAGACTGTCTGTGTTTGAGAGAGAGAAGAACTGTGTATGTGAGAGAGAGGTTTTGTTTGTATGAGAGAGTGAGTGTCAGTGTGAGTGAGAGAGAGACTGACAGTGTGGGTGAGAGAGACAGTGTCAGTTTGGGTGAGAGAGAGAGAGTGACAGTGTTTACGAGAGAGAATAAAGTGGCTGAGACAGCGAGTGTCTGTGTTGAGAGAGAGAGGGACTCTGTATGTGAGAGAGGGGGTCTGTGTGTATGAGAGAGTGAGTGTCACTGTGAGTGAGAGAGAGCTTACAGTCTGGGTGAGAGAGAGAGTGTCAGTTTCCGTGAGAGAGAGAATGACAGTGTTTATGAGAGAGAGTGAAGTTGCTGGGACAGAGACTGTCTGTGTTTGAGAGAGAGAGGGACTTTGTATGTGAGAGAGGGGGTCTGTGTGTATGAGACAGTGAGTGTCAGTGTGAGTGAGAGAGAGACTGACAGTGTGGGTGAGAGAGAGCGTGTCAGTTTGTGTCTGTGAGAGAGGGTGACAGTGTTTATGAGAGAGAGTGAAGTGGCTGGGACAGAGAGTGTCTGTGTTTAAAAGCAAGTGGGACTGTGTATGTGAGAGAGGGGGTCTGTGTGTATGAGAGAGTGAGTGTCAGTGTGAGTGAGAGAGAGACTGACAGTGTGGGTGAGAGACAGAGTGTCAGTTTGTGTGTGTGAGAGAGATTGACAGTGTTTATGAGAGAGAGTGAAGTGGCTGGGACAGAGAGTGTCTGTGTTTGGGAGAGAGAGGGACTGTGTTTGTGAGACAGCGGGTCTGTGTGTATGAGAGAGTGAGTGTCAGTGTGAGTGAGAGAGGGACTGAGAGTGTGGGTGAGAGAGACAGTGTCAGTTTGGGTGAGAGAGAGTGTGACAGTGTTTACGTTAGAGAATGAAGTGGCTGAGACCACGAGTGTCTGTGTTGAGAGAGAGAGGGACTGTGTATGTGAGAGAGGGGGTCTGTGTGTATGAGAGAGATAGTGTCAGTGTGAGTGAGAGAGAGAGTGACATTGTGGGTGAGGGAGAGAGTGTCATTTAGGATGAGAGAGTGTATGAAAGTGTTTATGAGAGATAGCGAAGTGGCTGGGACAGAGACTTTCTGTGTTTGAGAGAGAGAGGGACTGTGTATGTGAGAGAGCGGGTCTGTGTGTATGAGAGAGTGAGTGTCAGTGTGAGTGAGAGAGAGACTGACAGTGTGGGTCAGAGAGAGAGTATCAGTTTGGGTGAGAGAGATAGTGACAGTGTTTATCAGGGAGAGTGAAGTGGCTGCTACAGAGAGTGTCTCTGTTTGAAAGGGAGTCGGACTGTGTATGTGAGAGAGGGGTTTTGTGTGTATGAGAGAGTGAGTGTCTGTGTGAGTGAGAGAGAGGCTGACAGTGTGGGTGAGAGAGAGAGTGTCAGTTTGGGTGAGAGAGAGAGTGACAGTGGTTATGAGAGAGAGTGAAGTGGCTGGACAGAGTGTGTCTGTGTTTGAGAGAGGTAGGGACTGTGTTTGTGAGAGAGAGGATCTCTGTGTATGAGAGAGTGAGTGTCAGTGTGAGTGAGAGAGAGACTAACAGTGTGGGTGAGAGAGTGAGTGTCAGTTTGGATGAGAGAGATTATGAAAGTGTTTATGAGAGAGAGCGAAGTGGCTGGGACAGAGAGTGTCTGTGTTTGAGAGAGAAAAGGACTGTGTATGTGAGAGAGGTGTTTTGTGTGTATGAGAGAGTGAGTGTCAGTGTGAGTGAGAGAGAGACTGACAGTGTGGGTGAGAGAGACAGTGTCAGTTTGGGTGAGAGAGAGAGAGTGACAGTGTTTACGAGAGAGAATAAAGTGGCTGAGACAGCGAGTGACTGTGTTGAGAGAGAGAGGGACTGTGTATGTGAGAGATGGGGTCTGTGTGTATGAGAGAGTGAGTGTCACTGTGACTGAGAGAGAGCTTACAGTCTGGGTGAGAGAGAGAGTGTGACTTTGGGTGCGAGAGAGAGTGACAGTGTTTATGAGAGAGAGTGAAGTTGCTGGGACAGAGACTGTCTGTATATGAGAGAGAGAGGGACTGTGTAGGTGAGAGAGGGGGTCTGTGTGTATGAGAGAGTGAGTGTCACTGTGAGTGAGGGGGAGCTTACATTCTGGGTGAGAGGGAGAGTGTCAGTTTGGGTGAGAGAGAGAATGACAGTGTTTATGAGAGAGAGTGAAGTTGCTGGGACAGAGACTGTCTGTGTTTGAGAGAGAGAAGAACTGTGTATGTGAGAGAGAGGTTTTGTTTGTATGAGAGAGTGAGTGTCAGTGTGAGTGAGAGAGAGACTGACAGTGTGGGTGAGAGAGACAGTGTCAGTTTGGATGAGAGAGAGAGTGACAGTGTTCATGAGAGAGAGCTAAGTGGCTGAGACAGCAAGTGTCTGTGTTGAGAGAGAGAGGGACTGTGTATGTGAGAGAGGGGGTCTGTGTGTATGAGAGAGTGAGTGTCACTGTGAGTGAGAGAGAGTTTACAGTCTGGGTGAGAGAGAGAGTGTCAGTTTGGGTGAGAGAGAGAGAGTGACAGTGTTTACGAGAGAGAATAAAGTGGCTGAGACAGCGAGTGTCTGTGTTGAGAGAGAGAGGGACTCTGTATGTGAGAGAGGGGGTCTGTGTGTATGAGAGAGTGAGTGTCACTGTGAGTGAGAGAGAGCTTACAGTCTGGGTGAGAGAGAGAGTGTCAGTTTCCGTGAGAGAGAGAATGACAGTGTTTTTGAGAGAGAGTGAAGTTGCTGGGACAGAGACTGTCTGTGTTTGAGAGAGAGAGGGACTTTGTATGTGAGAGAGGGGGTCTGTGTGTATGAGACAGTGAGTGTCAGTGTGAGTGAGAGGGAGACCGACAGTGTGGGTGAGAGAGAGCGTGTCAGTTTGTGTCTGTGAGAGAGGGTGACAGTGTTTATGAGAGAGAGTGAAGTGGCTGGGACAGAGAGTGTCTGTGTTTAAAAGGAAGTGGGACTGTGTATGTGAGAGAGGGGGTCTGTGTGTATGAGAGAGTGAGTGTCAGTGTGAGAGAGAGAGAGACTGACAGTGTGGGTGAGAGACAGAGTGTCAGTTTGTGTGTGTGAGCGAGATTGACAGTGTTTATGAGAGAGAGTGAAGTGGCTGGGACAGAGAGTGTCTGTGTTTGGGAGAGAGAGGGACTGTGTTTGTGAGACAGGGGGTCTGTGTGTATGAGAGAGTGAGTGTCAGTGTGAGTGAGAGAGAGACTGACAGTGTGGGTGAGAGAGTGAGTGTCATTTAGGATGAGAGAGTGTATGAAAGTGTTTATGAGAGAGAGCGAAGTGGCTGGGACAGAGAGTATCTGTGTTTGAGAGAGAGAAGGACTGTTTATGTGAGAGGGGTTTTGTGTGTATGAGAGAGTGAGTGTCACTGTGAGTGAGGGGGAGCTTACAGTCTGGGTGAGAGGGAGAGTGTCAGTTTGGGTGAGAGAGAGAATGACAGTGTTTATGAGAGAGAGTGAAGTTGCTGGGACAGAGACTGTCTGTGGTTGAGAGAGACAGGGACTGTGTATGTGAGAGAGGGGGTCTGTGTGTAGGAGAGAGTGAGTGTCAGTGTGAGTGAGAGACAGGCTGACAGTGTGGGTGAGAGAAAGAGTGACAGTTTAGGTGAGAGAGAGAGAGTGACAGTGTTTATGAGAGAGTGTGAAGTTGCTGGGACAGAGTATGTCTGTGTTTGAGAGAAGGAGGTACTGTGTTTGTGAGAGAGGGGTTCTGTGTGTATCAGAGAGTCAGTGTCAGGGTGAGTGACAGAGAGACTGACAGTGTGGGTGCGAGAGACAGTGTCAGTTTGTGTCTGTGGGAGAGGGTGACAGTGTTTATGAGAGAGAGTGAAGTGGCTGGGACAGCGATTGTCTGTATTTGACAGGAAGTGGGACTGTGTATGTGAGAGAGGTGGTCTGTGTGTATGAGAGAGTGAGTGTCAGTGTGAGTGAGAGAGAGACTGACAGTGTGGGTGAGAGAGACACTGTCAGTTTGGGTGAGAGAGAGAGTGACAGTGTTTATGAGAGAGAGTGAAGTTGCTGGGACAGAGACTGTCTGTGTTTGAGAGAGAGAAGAACTGTGTATGTGAGAGAGAGGTTTTGTTTGTATGAGAGAGTGAGTGTCAGTGTGAGTGAGAGAGAGACTGACAGTGTGGGTCAGAGAGAGAGTGTCAGTTTGGGTGAGAGAGAGAGTGACAGTGTTTATCAGGGAGAGTGAAGTGGCTGCTACAGAGAGTGTCTCTGTTTGAAAGAGAGTGGGACTGTGTATGTGAGAGAGGGGTTTTGTGTGTATGAGAGAGTGGGTGTCTGTGTGAGTGAGAGAGACACTGACAGTGTGGGTGAGAGAGAGAGAGTGTCAGTTTGGGTGCGAGAGAGAGTCACAGTGTTTATGAGAGGGAGTGAAGTTGCTGGGACAGAGACTGTCTGTGTTTAAAAGCAAGTGGGATTGTGTATGTGAGAGAGGGGGTCTGTGTGTATGAGAGAGTGAGTGTCAGTGTGAGTGAGAGAGAGAGTGACATTGTGGGTGAGGGAGAGAGTGTCATTTAGGATGAGAGAGTGTATGAAAGTGTTTATGAGAGATAGCGAAGTGGCTGGGACAGAGAGTGTCTGTGTTTGAGAGAGAGAAGGACTGTGTATGTGACAGAGGGGTTTTGTGTGTATGAGAGAGTGAGTGTCAGTGTGAGTGAGAGAGAGACTGACAGTGTGGGTGAGAGAGACAGTGTCAGTTTGGGTGAGAGAGAGAGTGACAGTGTTTACGAGAGAGAATGAAGTGGCTGAGACAGCGAGTGTCTGTGTTGAGAGAGAGAGGGACTGTGCATGTGAGAGAGGGTGTCTGTGTGTATGAGAGAGTGAGTGTCACAGTGAGTGAAAGAGAGCTTACAGTCTGGGTGAGAGGGAGAGTGTCAGTTTGGGTGAGAGAGAGAATGACAGTGTTTATGAGAGAGAGTGAAGTTGCTGGGACAGAGACTGTCTGTGTTTGAGAGAGAGAGGGTCTGTGTATGTGAGAGAGCGGGTCTGTGTGTATGAGAGAGTGAGTGTCAGTGTGAGTGAGAGAGAGACTGACAGTGTGGGTCAGAGAGAGAGTGTCAGTTTGGGTGAGAGAGAGAGTGACAGTGTTTATCAGGGAGAGTGAAGTGGCTGCTACAGAGAGTGTCTCTGTTTGAAAGAGAGTGGGACTGTGTATGTGAGAGAGGGGTTTTGTGTGTATGAGAGAGTGGGTGTCTGTGTGAGCGAGAGAGAGACTGACAGTGTGGGTGAGAGAGAGAGAGTGTCAGTTTGGGTGCGAGAGAGAGTCACAGTGTTTATGAGAGGGAGTGAAGTTGCTGGGACAGAGACTGTCTGTGTTTGAGAGAGAGAGGGACTGTGTAGGTGAGAGAGGGGGTCTGTGTATATGAGAGAGTGCGTGTCAGTGTGAGTGAGAGAGAGAGTGACAGTGTGGGTGAGGGAGAGAGTGTCATTTAGGATGAGAGAGTGTATGAAAGTGTTTATGAGAGAGAGCGAAGTGGCCGGGACAGAGACTGTCTGTGTTTGAGAGAGAAAAGGACTGTGTATGTGAGAGAGGGGTTTTGTGTGTATGAGAGAGTGAGTGTCAGTGTGAGTGAGATAAAGACTGACAGTGTGGGTGAGAGAGACAGTGTCAGTTTGGGTGAGAGAGAGAGAATGACAGTGTTTACGAGAGAGAATGAAGTGGCTGAGACAGCGAGTATCTGTGTTGAGAGAGAGAGGGACTGTGTATGTGAGAGAGGGGGTCTGTGTGTAGGAGAGAGTGAGTGTCAGTGTGAGTGAGAGAGAGGCTGACAGTGTGGGTGAGAGAGAGAGTGTCAGTTTGGGTGTGAGAGAGAGTGACAGTGTTTATGCGAGAGAGTGAAGTTGCTGGGACAGAGACTGTCTGTGTTTGAGAGAGAGAGGGACTGTGTAGGTGAGAGAGGGGGTCTGTGTATATGAGAGAGTGAGTGTCAGTGTGAGTGAGAGAGAGACTGACAGTGTGGGTGAGAGAGAGCGTGTCAGTTTGTGTCTGTGAGAGAGGGTGACAGTGTTTATGAGAGAGAGTGAAGTGGCTGGGACAGAGAGTGTCTGTGTTTAAAAGGAAGTGGGACTGTGTATGTGAGAGAGGGGGTCTGTGTGTATGAGAGAGTGAGTGTCAGTGTGAGTGAGAGAGTGACTGACAGTGTGGGTGAGATACAGAGTGCCAGTTTGTGTGTGTGAGAGAGATTGACAGTGTTTATGAGAGAGAGTGAAGTGGCTGGGACAGAGAGTGTCTGTGTTTGGGAGAGAGAGGGACTGTGTTTGTGAGACAGGGGGTCTGTGTGTATGAGAGAGTGAGTGTCAGTGTGAGTGAGAGAGAGACTGAGAGTGTGGGTGAGAGAGACAGTGTCAGTTTGGGTGAGAGAGAGAGTGACAGTGTTTACGTTAGAGAATGAAGTGGCTGAGACCACGAGTGTCTGTGTTGAGAGAGAGAGGGACTGTGTATGTGAGAGAGGGGGTCTGTGTGTATGAGAGAGTGAGTGTCAGTGTGAGTGAGAGAGAGAGTGACAGTGTGGGTCAGAGAGAGAGTGTCAGTTGGGTGAGAGAGAGAGTGACAGTTTTTATGAGAGAGAGTGAAGAGGCTGGGACAGAGTGTGTCGGTGTTTGAGAGAGATAGGGACTGTGTTTGAGAGAGAGGGGGTCTCTGAGTATGAGAGTGCGAGCGTCAGTGTGAGTGAGAGAGAGACTGACAGTGTGGGTGAGAGAATGAGTGTCAGTTTGGGTGCGAGAGAGAGTGACAGTGTTTATGAGAGAGAGTGAAGTTGCTGGGACAGAGACTGTCTCTGTTTGAGAGAGAGAGGGGCTGTGTAGGTGAGAGAGGGGGTCTGTGTGTATGAGAGAGTGAATGTCAGTGTGAGTGAGAGAGAGACTGACAGTGTGGGTGAGAGAGAGAGTGTCAGTTTGTGTCTGTGAGAGAGGGTGACTGTGTTTATGAGAGAGAGTGAAGTGGCTGGGACAGAGAGTGTCTGTGTTTGACAGGAAGTGGGACAGTGTATGTGAGAGAGGGGGTCTGTGTGTATGAGAGAGTGAGTGTCAGTCTGAGTGAGAGACTGACAGTGTGGGTGAGAGACAGAGTGTCAGTTTGTGTGTGTGAGACAGAGTGACAGTGTTTATGAGAGAGAGTGAAGTGGCTGGGACAGAGAGTGTCTGTGTTTGGGAGAGAGAGGGACTGTGTTTGTGAGACAGGGGGTCTGTGTGTATGAGAGAGTGACTGTCAGTGTGAGTGAGAGAGAGACTGAGAGTGTGGGTGAGAGAAACAGTGTCAGTTTGGGAGAGAGAGAGAGTGACACTTTGGATGAGAGAGAGTATGAAAGTGTTTATGAGAGAGAGCAAAGTGGCTGGGACAGAGAGTGTCTGTGTTTGAGAGAGAGAAGGACTGTGCATGTGAGAGAGGGGTTTTGAGTGTATGAGAGAGTGAGTATCAGTGTGAGTGAGAGAGAGACTGAGAGTGTGGGTGAGAGAGACAGTGTCAGTTTGGGTGAGAGAGAGAGTGACAGTGTTTACGAGAGAGAATGAAGTGGCTGAGACCACGAGAGTCTGTGTTGAGAGAGAGAGGGACTGTGTATGTGAGAGAGGGGATCTGTGTGTATGAGAGAGTGAGTGTCAGTCTGAGTGAGAGAGAGAGTGACAGTGTGGGTGAGGGAGAGAGTGTCAGTTGGGTGAGAGAGAGAGTGACAGTTTTTATGAGAGAGAGTGAAGTGGCTGGGACAGAGTGTGTCTGTGTTTGAGAGAGATAGGGACTGTGTTTGAGAGAGAGGGGGTCTCTGAGTATGAGAGAGTGAGTGTCAGTGTGAGTGAGAGAGAGACTGACAGTGTGGGTGAGAGAATGAGTGTCAGTTTGGATGAGAGAGAGAATGACAGTGTTTATGAGAGAGAGCGAATTGGCTGGGACAGACAGTGTCTGTGTTTGAGAGAGAGAAGGACTGTGTATGTGAGAGAGGGGGTCTGTGTGTAGGAGAGAGTGAGTGTCAGTGTGAGTGAGAGAGAGGCTGACAGTGTGGGTGAGAGAGAGAGTGCCAGTTTGGGTGCGAGAGAGAGTGACAGTGTTTATGCGAGAGAGTGAAGTTGCTGGGACAGAGACTGTCTGTGTTTGAGAGAGAGAGGGACTGTGTAGGTGAGAGAGCGGGTCTGTGTATATGAGAGAGTGAGTGTCAGTGTGAGTGAGAGAGAGACTGACAGTGTGGGTGAGAGAGAGCGTGTCAGTTTGTGTCTGTTAGAGAGGGTGACTGTGTTTATGAGAGAGAGTGAAGTGGCTGGGACAGAGAGTGTCTGTGTTTAAAAGCAAGTGGGATTGTGTATGTGAGAGAGGGGGTCTGTGTGTATGAGAGAGTGAGTGTCAGTGTGAGTGAGAGAGAGAGTGACATTGTGGGTGAGGGAGAGAGTGTCATTTAGGATGAGAGAGTGTATGAAAGTGATTATGAGAGATAGCGAAGTGGCTGGGACAGAGAGTGTCTGTGTTTGAGAGAGAGAAGGACTGTGTATGTGACAGAGGGGTTTTGTGTGTATGAGAGAGTGAGTGTCAGTGTGAGTGAGAGAGAGACTGACAGTGTGGGTGAGAGAGACAGTGTCAGTTTGGGTGAGAGAGAGAGTGACAGTGTTTACGAGAGAGAATGAAGTGGCTGAGACAGCGAGTGTCTGTGTTGAGAGAGAGAGGGAGCGTGCATGTGAGAGAGGGTGTCTGTGTGTATGAGAGAGTGAGTGTCACTGTGAGTGAAAGAGAGCTTACAGTCTGGGTGAGAGGGAGAGTGTCAGTTTGGGTGAGAGAGAGAATGACAGTGTTTATGAGAGAGAGTGAAGTTGCTGGGACAGAGACTGTCTGTGTTTGAGAGAGAGAGGGACTGTGTATGTGAGAGAGCGGGTCTGTGTGTATGAGAGAGTGAGTGTCAGTGTGAGTGAGAGAGAGACTGACAGTGTGGGTCAGAGAGAGAGTGTCAGTTTGGGTGAGAGAGAGAGTGACAGTGTTTTTCAGGGAGAGTTAAGTGGCTGCTACAGAGAGTGTCTCTGTTTGAAAGAGAGTGGGACTGTGTATGTGAGAGAGGGGTTTTGTGTGTATGAGAGAGTGGGTGTCTGTGTGAGTGAGAGAGAGGCTGACAGTGTGGGTGAGAGAGAGAGTGTCAGTTTGGGTGAGAGAGAGAGTGACAGTGGTTATGAGAGAGAGTGAAGTGGCTGGACAGCGTGTGTCTGTGTTTGAGAGAGGTAGGGACTGTGTTTGTGAGAGAGAGGATCTCTGTGTATGAGAGAGTGAGTGTCAGTGTGAGTGAGAGGGAGACTGACAGTGTGGGTGAGAGAGTGAGTGTCAGTTTGGATGAGAGAGATTATGAAAGTGTTTATGAGAGAGAGCGAAGTGGCTGGGACAGAGAGTGTCTGTGTTTGAGAGAGAAAAGGACTGTGTATGTGAGAGAGGTGTTTTGTGTGTATGAGAGAGTGAGTGTCAGTGTGAGTGAGAGAGAAACTGACAGTGTGGGTGAGAGAGACAGTGTCAGTTTCGGTGAGAGAGAGAGAGTGACAGTGTTTACGAGAGAGAATAAAGTGGCTGAGACAGCGAGTGACTGTGTTGAGAGAGAGAGGGACTGTGTATGTGAGAGAGGGGGTCTGTGTGTATCAGAGAGTGAGTGTCAGTGTGAGTGAGAGAGAGAGTGGCAGTGTGGGTGAGGGAGAGAGTGTCAGTTGGGTGAGAGAGAGAGTGACAGTTTTTATGAGAGAGAGTGAAGAGGCTGGGACAGAGTGTGTCGGTGTTTGAGAGAGATAGGGACTGTGTTTGAGAGAGAGGGGGTCTCTGAGTATGAGAGTGCGAGCGTCAGTGTGAGTGAGAGAGAGACTGACAGTGTGGGTGAGAGAATGAGTGTCAGTTTGGGTGCGAGAGAGAGTGACAGTGTTTATGAGAGAGAGTGAAGTTGCTGGGACAGAGACTGTCTCTGTTTGAGAGAGAGAGGGACTGTGTAGGTGAGAGAGGGGGTCTGTGTGTATGAGAGAGTGAATGTCAGTGTGAGTGAGAGAGAGACTGACAGTGTGGGTGAGAGAGAGAGTGTCTGTTTGTGTCTGTGAGAGAGGGTGACAGTGTTTATGAGAGAGAGTGAAGTGGCTGGGACAGAGAGTGTCTGTGTTTGGGAGAAAGAGGGACTGTGTTTGTGAGAGAGGGGGTCTGTGTGTATGAGAGAGTGAGTGTCAGTGTGAGTGAGAGAGAGAGTGACAGTGTGGGTGAGGGAGAGAGTGTCATTTAGGATGAGAGAGTGTATGAAAGTGTTTATGAGAGAGAGCGAAGTGGCCGGGACAGAGAGTGTCTGTGTTTGAGAGAGAGAAGGACTGTGTATGTGAGAGAGGGGTTTTGTGTGTATGAGAGAGTGAGTGTCAGTGTGAGTGAGAGAAAGACTGACAGTGTGGGTGAGAGAGACAGTGTCAGTTTGGGTGAGAGAGAGAGAATGACAGTGTTTACGAGAGAGAATGAAGTGGCTGAGACAGCGAGTATCTGTGTTGAGAGAGAGAGGGACTGTGTATGTGAGAGAGGGGGTCTGTGTGTATGAGAGAGTGAGTGTCAGTGTGAGTGAGAGAGAGGCTGACAGTGTGGGTGAGAGAGATAGTGTGAGTTTGGGTGTGAGAGAGAGTGACAGTGTTTATGCGAGAGAGTGAAGTTGCTGGGACAGAGACTGTCTGTTTTTGAGAGAGAGAGGGACTGTGTAGGTGAGAGAGGGTGTCTGTGTATATGAGAGAGTGAGTGTCAGTGTGAGTGAGAGAGAAACTGACAGTGTGGGTGAGAGAGAGCGTGTCAGTTTGTGTCTGTGAGAGAGGGTGACAGTGTTTATGAGAGAGAGTGAAGTGGCTGGGACAGAGAGTGTCTGTGTTTAAAAGGAAGTGGGACTGTGTATGTGAGAGAGGGGGTCTGTGTGTATGAGAGAGTGAGTGTCAGTGTGAGTGAGAGAGAGACTGACAGTGTGGGTGAGATACAGAGTGCCAGTTTGTGTGTGTGAGAGAGATTGACAGTGTTTATGAGAGAGAGTGAAGTGGCTGGGACAGAGAGTGTCTGTGTTTGGGAGAGAGAGGGACTGTGTTTGTGAGACAGGGGGTCTGTGTGTATGAGAGAGTGAGTGTCAGTGTGAGTGAGAGAGAGACTGAGAGTGTGGGTGAGAGAGACAGTGTCAGTTTGGGTGAGAGACAGAGTGACAGTGTTTACGTTAGAGAATGAAGTGGCTGAGACCACGAGTGTCTGCGTTGAGAGAGAGAGGGACTGTGTATGTGAGAGAGGGGGTCTGTGTGTATGAGAGAGTGAGTGTCAGTGTGAGTAAGAGAGAGAGTGACAGTGTGGGTCAGAGAGAGAGTGTCAGTTTGGGTGAGAGCGAGAGTGACAGTGTTTATCAGGGAGAGTGAAGTGGCTGCTACAGAGAGTGTCTCTGTTTGAAAGGGAGTGGGACTGTGTATGTGAGAGAGGGGTTTTGTGTGTATGAGAGAGTGAGTGTGTGAGTGAGAGAGAGGCTGACAGTGTGGGTGAGAGAGAGAGTGTCAGTTTGGGTGAGAGAGAGAGTGACAGTGGTTATGAGAGAGAGTGAAGTGGCTGGACAGCGTGTGTCTGTGTTTGAGAGAGGTAGGGACTGTGTTTGTGAGAGAGAGGATCTCTGTGTATGAGAGAGTGAGTGTCAGTGTGAGTGAGAGGGAGACTGACAGTGTGGGTGAGAGAGTGAGTGTCAGTTTGGATGAGAGAGATTATTAAAGTGTTTATGAGAGAGAGCGAAGTGGCTGGGACAGAGAGTGTCTGTGTTTGAGAGAGAAAAGGACTGTGTATGTGAGAGAGGTGTTTTGTGTGTATGAGAGAGTGAGTGTCAGTGTGAGTGAGAGAGAGACTGACAGTGTGGGTGAGAGAGACAGTGTCAGTTTGGGTGAGATAGAGAGAGTGAGTGTCAGTGTGAGTGAGAGAGAGACTGACAGTGTGGGTGAGAGAGACAGTGTCAGTTTGGGTGAGATAGAGAGAGTGACAGTGTTTACGAGAGAGAATAAAGTGTCTGAGACAGCGAGTGACTGTGTTGAGAGAGAGAGGGACTGTGTATGTGAAAGAGGGGGTCTGTGTGTATCAGAGAGTGAGTGTCAGTGTGAGTGAGAGAGAGAGTGGCACTGTGGGTGAGGGAGTGAGTGTCAGTTGGGTGAGAGAGAGAGTGACAGTTTTTATGAGAGAGAGTGAAGAGGCTGGGACAGAGTGTGTCGGTGTTTGAGAGAGATAGGGACTGTGTTTGAGAGAGAGGGGGTCTCTGAGTATGAGAGTGCGAGCGTCAGTGTGAGTGAGAGAGAGACTGACAGTGTGGTTGAGAGAATGAGTGTCAGTTTGGGTGCGAGAGAGAGTGACAGTGTTTATGAGAGAGAGTGAAGTTGCTGGGACATAGACTGTCTCTGTTTGAGAGAGAGAGGGACTGTGTAGGTGAGAGACGGGGTCTGTGTGTATGAGAGAGTGAATGTCAGTGTGAGTGAGAGAGAGACTGACAGTGTGGTTGAGAGAATGAGTGTCAGTTTGGGTGCGAGAGAGAGTGACAGTGTTTATGAGAGAGAGTGAAGTTGCTGGGACATAGACTGTCTCTGTTTGAGAGAGAGAGGGACTGTGTAGGTGAGAGACGGGGTCTGTGTGTATGAGAGAGTGAATGTCAGTGTGAGTGAGAGAGTGAATGTCACTGTGAGTGAGAGAGAGCTTACAGTCTGGGTGAGATAGAGAGTGTCAGTTTGGGTGAGAGAGATAATGATAGTCTTTATGAGAAAGAGTGAAGTTGCTGGGACAGAGACTGTCTGTGTTTGAGAGAGAGAAGGACTGTGTATGTGAGAGAGGGGTTTTCTGTGTATGAGAGAGTGAGTGACAGTGTGAGTGAGAGAGAGACTGACAGTGTGGGTGAGAGACAGAGAGAGTGTCAGTTTGGGTGAGAGAGAGAATGACAGTGTTTATGAGAGAGAGTGAAGTTGCTGGGACAGTGACTGTCTGTGTTTGAGAGGGACAGGGACTGTGTATGTTGAGAGGGGGTCTGTGTGTATGAGAGAGTGAGTGTCAGTGTGAGTGAGAGAGAGACTGATAGTGTGGGTGAGAGAGACAGTGTCAGTTTGGGTGAGAGAGAGAGTGACAGTGTTTACGAGAGAGAATGAAGTGGCTGAGACAGCGAGTGTCTGTGTTGAGAGAGAGAGGGACTGTGCATGTGAGAGAGGGTGTCTGTGTGTATGAGAGAGTGAGTGTCACAGTGAGTGAAAGAGAGCTTACAGTCTGGGTGAGAGGGAGAGTGTCAGTTTGGGTGAGAGAGAGAATGACAGTGTTTATGAGAGAGAGTGAAGTTGCTGGGACAGAGACTGTCTGTGTTTGAGAGAGAGAGGGTCTGTGTATGTGAGAGAGCGGGTCTGTGTGTATGAGAGAGTGAGTGTCAGTGTGAGTGAGAGAGAGACTGACAGTGTGGGTCAGAGAGAGAGTGTCAGTTTGGGTGAGAGAGAGAGTGACAGTGTTTATCAGGGAGAGTGAAGTGGCTGCTACAGAGAGTGTCTCTGTTTGAAAGAGAGTGGGACTGTGTATGTGAGAGAGGGGTTTTGTGTGTATGAGAGAGTGGGTGTCTGTGTGAGCGAGAGAGAGACTGACAGTGTGGGTGAGAGAGAGAGAGTGTCAGTTTGGGTGCGAGAGAGAGTCACAGTGTTTATGAGAGGGAGTGAAGTTGCTGGGACAGAGACTGTCTGTGTTTGAGAGAGAGAGGGACTGTGTAGGTGAGAGAGGGGGTCTGTGTATATGAGAGAGTGCGTGTCAGTGTGAGTGAGAGAGAGAGTGACAGTGTGGGTGAGGGAGAGAGTGTCATTTAGGATGAGAGAGTGTATGAAAGTGTTTATGAGAGAGAGCGAAGTGGCCGGGACAGAGACTGTCTGTGTTTGAGAGAGAGAAGGACTGTGTATGTGAGAGAGGGGTTTTGTGTGTATGAGAGAGTGAGTGTCAGTGTGAGTGAGATAAAGACTGACAGTGTGGGTGAGAGAGACAGTGTCAGTTTGGGTGAGAGAGAGAGAATGACAGTGTTTACGAGAGAGAATGAAGTGGCTGAGAAAGCGAGTATCTGTGTTGAGAGAGAGAGGGACTGTGTATGTGAGAGAGGGGGTCTGTGTGTAGGAGAGAGTGAGTGTCAGTGTGAGTGAGAGAGAGGCTGACAGTGTGGGTGAGAGAGAGAGTGTCAGTTTGCTTGTGAGAGAGAGTGACAGTGTTTATGCGAGAGAGTGAAGTTGCTGGGACAGAGACTGTCTGTGTTTGAGAGAGAGAGGGACTGTGTAGGTGAGAGAGGGGGTCTGTGTATATGAGAGAGTGAGTGTCAGTGTGAGTGAGAGAGAGACTGACAGTGTGGGTGAGAGAGAGCGTGTCAGTTTGTGTCTGTGAGAGAGGGTGACAGTGTTTATGAGAGAGAGTGAAGTGGCTGGGACAGAGAGTGTCTGTGTTTAAAAGGAAGTGGGACTGTGTATGTGAGAGAGGGGGTCTGTGTGTATGAGAGAGTGAGTGTCAGTGTGAGTGAGAGAGAGACTGACAGTGTGGGTGAGATACAGAGTGCCAGTTTGTGTGTGTGAGAGAGATTGACAGTGTTTATGAGAGAGAGTGAAGTGGCTGGGACAGAGAGTGTCTGTGTTTGGGAGAGAGAGGGACTGTGTTTGTGAGACAGGGGGTCTGTGTGTATGAGAGAGTGAGTGTCAGTGTGAGTGAGAGAGAGACTGAGAGTGTGGGTGAGAGAGACAGTGTCAGTTTGGGTGAGAGAGAGAGTGACAGTGTTTACGTTAGAGAATGAAGTGGCTGAGACCACGAGTGTCTGTGTTGAGAGAGAGAGGGACTGTGTATGTGAGAGAGGGGGTCTGTGTGTATGAGAGAGTGAGTGTCAGTGTGAGTGAGAGAGAGAGTGACAGTGTGGGTCAGAGAGAGAGTGTCAGTTGGGTGAGAGAGAGAGTGACAGTTTTTATGAGAGAGAGTGAAGAGGCTGGGACAGAGTGTGTCGGTGTTTGAGAGAGATAGGGACTGTGTTTGAGAGAGAGGGGGTCTCTGAGTATGAGAGTGCGAGCGTCAGTGTGAGTGAGAGAGAGACTGACAGTGTGGGTGAGAGAATGAGTGTCAGTTTGGGTGCGAGAGAGAGTGACAGTGTTTATGAGAGAGAGTGAAGTTGCTGGGACAGAGACTGTCTCTGTTTGAGAGAGAGAGGGGCTGTGTAGGTGAGAGAGGGGGTCTGTGTGTATGAGAGAGTGAATGTCAGTGTGAGTGAGAGAGAGACTGACAGTGTGGGTGAGAGAGAGAGTGTCAGTTTGTGTCTGTGAGAGAGGGTGACAGTGTTTATGAGAGAGAGTGAAGTGGCTGGGACAGAGAGTGTCTGTGTTTGACAGGAAGTGGGACAGTGTATGTGAGAGAGAGGGTCTGTGTGTATGAGAGAGTGAGTGTCAGTCTGAGTGAGAGACTGACAGTGTGGGTGAGAGACAGAGTGTCAGTTTGTGTGTGTGAGACAGAGTGACAGTGTTTATGAGAGAGAGTGAAGTGGCTGGGACAGAGAGTGTCTGTGTTTGGGAGAGAGAGGGACTGTGTTTGTGAGACAGGGGGTCTGTGTGTATGAGAGAGTGACTGTCAGTGTGAGTGAGAGAGAGACTGAGAGTGTGGGTGAGAGAGACAGTGTCAGTTTGGGAGAGAGAGAGAGTGACACTTTGGATGAGAGAGAGTATGAAAGTGTTTATGAGAGAGAGCAAAGTGGCTGGGACAGAGAGTGTCTGTGTTTGAGAGAGAGAAGGACTGTGCATGTGAGAGCGGGGTTTTGAGTGTATGAGAGAGTGAGTGTCAGTGTGAGTGAGAGAGAGACTGATAGTGTGGGTGAGAGAGAGAGTGTCAGTTTGGGTGAGAGAGAGAGTGACAGTGTTTATCAGGGAGAGTGAAGTGGCTGCGACAGAGAGTGTCTCTGTTTGAAAGTGAGAGGGACTGTCTATGTGAGAGAGGGGGTCTGTGTGTATGAGAGAGTGAGTGTCAGTGTGAGTGAGAGAGAGAGTGACAGTGTGTGTGAGGGAGAGAGTGTCAGTTGGGTGAGAGAGAGAGTGACAGTTTTTCTGAGAGAGAGTGAAGTGGCTGGGACAGAGTGTGTCTGTGTTTGAAAGAGATAGGGACTGTGTTTGTGAGAGCGGGGGTCTGTGTATATGAGAGAGTGAGTGTCAGTGTAAGTGAGAGAGAGGCTGACAGTGTGGGTGAGAGAAAGAGTGTCAGTTTGGGTGAGAGAGAGAGTGACAGTGTTTATGAGAGAGTGTGAAGTTGCTGGGACAGAGACTGTCTGTGTTTGAGAGAGAGAGGGACTGTGTAGGTGAGAGAGGGGGTCTGTGTGTATGAGAGAGTGAGTGTCAGTGTGAGTGAGAGAGAGACTGACAGTGTGGGTGAGAGAGAGTGTCAGTTTGTGTCTGTGAGAGAGGGTGACAGTGTTTATGAGAGAGAGTGAAGAGGCTGGGACAGCGATTGTCTGTGTTTGACAGGAAGTGGGACTGTGTATGTGAGAGAGGGGTTCTGTGTGTATGAGAGAGTGAGTGTCAGTGTCTGTGAGAGAGAGACTGACAGTGTGGGTGAGAAAGAGAGAGAGAGTGTCTGTTTGTGTGAGAGAGAGAATGACAGTGTTTATGAGAGAGAGTGAAGTTGCTGGGACAGTGACTGTCTGTGTTTGAGAGAGAGAGGGACTGTGTATGTTGAGAGGGGGTCTGTGTGTATGAGAGAGTGAGTGTCACTGTTAGTGAGAGAGAGACTGATGGTGTGGGTGAGAGAGAGAGTGTCAGTTTGGGTGAGAGAGAGAGTGACAGTGTTTATCAGGGAGAGTGAAGTGGCTGCGACAGAGAGTGTCTCTGTTTGAAAGTGAGAGGGACTGTGTATGTGAGAGAGGGGGTCTGTGTGTATGAGAGAGTGAGTGTCAGTGTGAGTGAGAGAGAGACTGACAGTGTGTGTGAGAGAGAGACTGTTAATTTGGGTGAGAGAGAGAGTGACAGTGTTTATGAGAGAGAGTGAAGTTCCTGGGACAGAGAGTGTCAGTGTTTGAGAGAGATGGGGCATGTGTTTGAGAGAGAGGGGATCTCTGTGTATGAGAGAGTGGGTGTTAGTGTGAGTGAGAGAGAGACTGACAGTGTGGGTGAGAGAATGAGTGTCAGTTTGGATGAGAGAGAGAATGACAGTGTTTATGAGAGAGAGCGAAGTGGCTGGGACAGACAGTGTCCGTGTTTGAGAGAGAGAAGGACTGTGTATGTGAGAGAGGGGGTCTGTGTGTATGAGACAGTGCTTGTCAGTGTGAGTGAGAGAGAGAGTGACAGTGTGGGTGAGGGAGAGAGGGTCAGTTGGGTGAGAGAGAGAGTGACAGTTTTTATGAGAGAGAGTGAAGTGGCTGGGACAGAGTGTGTCTGTGTTTGAGAGAGATAGGGACTGTGTTTGTGAGAGCGGGGGTCTGTGTATATGAGAGAGTGAGTGTCAGTGTAAGTGAGAGAGAGACTGACAGTGTGGGTGAGAGAATGAGTGTCAGTTTGGATGAGAGAGAGAATGACAGTGTTTATGAGAGAGAGCGAAGTGGCTGGGACAGACAGTGTCTGTGTTTGAGAGAGAGAAGGACTGTGTAGGTGAGAGAGGGGGTCTGTGTGTATGAGAGAGTGAGTGTCAGTGTGAGTGAGAGAGAGACGGACAGTGTGGTTGAGAGAGAGAGTGTCAGTTTGGGTGAGAGAGAAAGTGACAGTCCTTATCAGGGAGAGTGAAGTGGCTGCGACAGAGAGTGTCTCTGTTTGAAAGAGAGCGGGACTGTGTATGTGAGAGAGAGGGTCTGTGTGTATGAGAGAGTGAGTGTCAGTGTGAGTGAGAGAGAGACTGACAGTGTGGGTGAGAGAGAGAGTGACAATTTGGGTGAGAGAGAGAGTGACAATGTTTATGAGAGAGAGTGAAGTGGCTGGGACAGAGTGTGTCTGTGTTTGAGAGGCAGAAAAACTGTGTATGTAAGAGAGGAGGTCTGTGTATAGGAGAGAGTGAGTGTCAGTGTGAGTGAGAGAGAGGCTGACAGTGTGGGTGAGAGAGAGTGTCAGTTTGGGTGAGAGAGAGAGTGACAGTGTTTATGAGAGTGAGTGAAGTGGCTGCGACAGAGAGTGTCTCTGTTAGAACGAGAGAGGGACTGTTTATGTGAGAGAGGGTGTCTGTGTGTATGAGAGAGTGAGTGTCAGCGTGAGTGAGAGAGAGGCTGACAGTGTGGGTGAGGGAGAGAGTGTCAGTTGGGTGAGAGAGAGGGTGGCAGTTTTTATGAGAGAGGGTGAAGTGGCTGGGACAGAGTGTCTGTGTTGAGAGAGAGAGGGACTGTGTATGTGAGAGAGGGGGTCTGTGTGTCTGAGAGAGTGAGTGTCACTTTGAGTGAGAGAGAGATTACAGTCTGGGTGAGAGAGAGAGTGTCAGTTTGGGTGAGAGAGAGAATGACAGTGTTTATGAGAGTGAGTGATGTTGCTGGGAAAGTGACTGTGTTTGAGAGAGAGAGGGACTGTGTATGTGAGAGAGGGGGTCTGTGTGTATGAGAGAGTGAGTGTCAGTGTGAGTGAGAGAGAGACTGACAGTGTGGGTGACAGAGAGAGTGACAGTTTGGGTGTGAGAGAGAGTGACAGTGTTTATGAGAGAGAGTGAAGTTGCTGGGACAGAGACTGTCTGTGTTTGAGAGAGAAGGACTGTATATGTGAGAGAGAGGTTTTGTGTGTATGAGAGAGTGAGTGTCAGTGTGAGTGAGAGAGAGACTGACTGTGTGGGTGAGAGAGACAGTGTGAGTTTGGGTGAGAGAGAGAGTGACAGTGTTCATGAGAGAGAGTGCAGTGGCTGAGACAGCGAGTGTCTGTGTTGAGAGAGAGAGGGACTGTGTATGTGAGAGAGGGGGTCTGTGTGTATGAGAGAGTGAGTGTCAGTTTGAGTGAGAGAGAGACTGACAGTGTGGTTGAGAGAGAGAGTTTCAGTTTGGGTGAGAGAGAGAGTGACAGTGTTTATCAGGGAGAGTGAACTGGCTGCGACAGAGAGTGTCTCTGTCTGAAAGAGAGAGGGACTGTCTATGTGAGAGAGGGGGTCTGTCTGTATGAGAGAGTGAGTGTCAGTGTGAGTGAGAGAGAGAGTGACAGTGTGGGTGAGGGAGAGAGGTCAGTTGGGTGAGAGAGAGAGTGACAGTTTTTATGAGAGAGAGTGAAGTGGCTGGGACAGAGTGTGTCTGGTTTGAGAGAGATAGGGACTGTGTTTCTGAGAGAGGGGATCTGTGTGTATGAGAGAGTGAGTGTCAGTGTGAGTGAGAGAGAGACTGACTGTGGGTGAGAGAGACTGTGTCACTTTGGGTGCGAGAGAGAGTGACAGTGTTCACGAGAGAGAGTGAAGTGGCTGAGACAGCGAGTGTCTGTGTTGAGAGAGAGAGGAACTGTGTATGTGAGAGAGGGGGTCTGTCTGTATGAGAGAGTGAGTGTCTGTGTGAGTGAGAGAGAGCTTACAGTCTGGGTGAGAGAGAGAGTGTCATTTTGGGTGAGAGAGAGACTGACAATGTTTATCAGGGAGAGTGAAGTGGCTGCGACAGAGAGTGTATCTGTTTGAAAGAGAGCGGGACTGTGTATGTGAGAGAGGGGGTCTGTGTGTATGAGAGAGTGAGTGTCAGTGTGAGTGAAAGAGAGACTGACAGTGTGGGTGAGAGAATGAGTGTCAGTTTGGGTGAGAGAGAGAATGACAATGTTTATGAGAGAGAGTGAAGTTGCTGGGACAGTGACTGTCTGTGTTTGAGAGAGAGAGGGACTGTATATGTTGAGAGGGGATCTGTGTGTATGAGAGAGTGAGTGTCTGTGTGAGTGAGAGAGAGACTGATAGTGTGGGTGAGAGAGAGAGTGTCAGTTTGGGTGAGAGAGAGAGTGACAGTGTTTACGAGAGAGAGTGAAGTGTCTGAGACAGTGAGTGTCTTTGTTGAGAGAGAGGGACTGTGTATGTGAGAGAGGGGGTCTGTGTGTATCAGAGAGTGAGTGTCACTGTGAGTGAGAGAGAGCTTACAGTCTGGGTGAGATAGAGAGTATCAGTTTGGGTGAGAGAGAGAATGACAGTGTTTATGAGAAAGAGTGAAGTTGCTGGGACAGAGACTGTCTGTGTTTGAGAGAGAGAAGGACTGTGTATGTGAGAGAGGGGTTTTCTGTGTATGAGAGAGTGAGTGACAGTGTGAGTGAGAGAGAGACTGACAGTGTGGGTGAGAGAGAGAGTGACAGTGTTTACCGGAGAGAGTGAAGTTGCTGAGACAGCGAGTGTCTGTGTTGAGAGAGAGAGGGACTGTGTATGTGAGAGAGGGGGTCTGTGTGTATGAGAGAGTGACTGTCACTGTGAGTGAGAGGGAGCTTCCAGTCTGGGTGAGAGAGAGAGTGTCAGTTTGGGTGAGAGAGAGAATGAAAGTGTTTATGAGAGAGAGTGAAGTTGCTGGGACAGGGACTGTCTGAGTTTGAGAGAGAGAGGGAATGTGTATGTGAGAGATCGGGTCTGTACGTATGAGACAGTAAGTGTCAGTGTGAGTGAGAGAGAGACTGACAGTGTGGGTGAGAGAGAGAGTGTCAGTTTGGGTGAGAGAGAGAGTGACAGTGTTTATCAGGGAGAGTGAAGTGGCTGGGACAGAGTGTGTCTGTGTTTGAGAGAAGTTGATACTGTGTTTGTGAGAGAGGGCTTCTGTGTGTATGAGAGAGTGAGTGTCAGTGTGAGTGAGAGAGACAGTGACAGTGTGGGTGAGGGAGAGAGTGTCAGTTGGGTGAGAGAGAGAGTGACAGTGCTTATGAGAGAGAGTGAAGTGGCTTGGATAGAGAGTGTCTGTGTTTGAGAGAGATAAGGACTGTGTATGTGAGAGATGGGGTCTGTGTGTATCAGAGAGTGAGTGTCAGTATGAGTTAGAGAGAGACTGACAGTTTGGGTGAGAGAGAGAGTGTCAGTTTGGGTGAGAGAGAGAGTGACAGTTTTTATCAGGGAGAGTGAAGTGGCTGGGACAGAGTGTGTCTGTGTTTGAGAGAAGTAGATACTGTGTTTGTGAGAGAGGGGTTCTGTGTGTATGAGAGAGTGAGTGTCAGTGTGAGTGAGAGAGAGACAGTGACAGTGTGGGTGAGGCAGAGAGTGTCAGTTGGGTGAGAGAGAGAGTGACAGTTTATATGAGAGAGAGTGAAGTGGCTGGGACAGAGTGTGTCTGTGTTTGAGAGAGATAGGGACTGTGTTTGTGAGAGAGGGGGTCTGTGTGTATGAGAGATTGAGTGTCAGTGTGAATGAGAGAGAGACTGACAGTGCGGGTGAGAGAGAGAGTGTCAGTTTGGCTGAGAGAGAGAATGACAATGTTTATCAGGGAGAGTGAAGTGGCTGCGACAGAGAGTGTATCTGTTTGAAAGAGAGCGGGACTGTGTATGTGAGAGAGGGGGTCTGTGTGTATGAGAGAGTGAGTGTCAGTGTGAGTGAAAAAGAGACTAACAGTGTGGGTGAGAGAGAGAGTGTCAGTTTGGGTGAGAGAGAGAATGACAGTGTTTATCAGGTAGAGTGAAGTGGCTGCGACAGCGAGTGTCTCTGTTTGAAAGAGAGAGGGACTGTGTATGTGAGAGAGGAGGTCTGTGTGTAGGAGAGAGTGAGTGTCAGTGTGAGTGAGAGAGAGGCTGACAGTGTGGGTGAGAGAGAGAGTGTCAGTTGGGGTGAGAGAGAGAATGACAGTGTTTATGAGAGAGAGTGAAGTTGCTGGGACAGTGACTGTCTGTGTTTGAGAGAAAAAGGGACTGTGTATGTTGAGAGGGGGTCTGTGTGTATGAGAGAGTGAGTGTCAGTGTGAGTGAGAGAGAGACTGATAGTGTGGGTGAGAGAGAGAGTGTCAGTTTGGGTGAGAGAGAGAGTGACAGTGTTTATCAGGGAGAGTGAAGTGGCTGCGACAGAGAGTGTCTCTGTTTGAAAGTGAGAGGGACTGTGTATGTGAGAGAGGGGGTCTGTGTGTATGAGAGAGTGAGTGTCAGTGTGACTGAGAGAGAGAGTGACAGTGTGTGTGAGGGAGAGAGTGTCAGTTGGGTGAGAGAGAGAGTGACAGTTTTTCTGAGAGAGAGTGAAGTGGCTGGGACAGAGTGTGTCTGTGTTTGAGAGAGATAGGGACTGTGTTTGTGAGAGCGGGGGTCTGTGTATATGAGAGAGTGAGTGTCAGTGTAAGTGAGAGAGAGGCTGACAGTGTGGGTGAGAGAAAGAGTGTCAGTTTGGGTGAGAGAGAGAGTGACAGTGTTTATGAGAGGGAGTGAAGTTGCTGGGACAGAGACTGTCTGTGTTTGAGAGAAAGAGGGACTGTGTATGTGAGAGAGGGGGTCTGTGTGTATGAGAGAGTAAGTGTCAGTGTGTGTGAGAGAGAGACTGACAGTGTGGGTGAGAAAGAGAGAGAGAGTGTCTGTTTGTGTGAGAGAGAGAATGACAGTGTTTATGAGAGAGAGTGAAGTTGCTGGGACAGTGACTGTCTGTGTTTGAGACAGAGAGGGACTGTGTATGTTGAGAGGGGGTCTGTGTGTATGAGAGAGTGAGTGTCACTGTGAGTGAGAGAGAGACTGATAGTGTGGGTGAGAGAGAGAGTGTCAGTTTGGGTGAGAGAGAGAGTGACAGTGTTTATCAGGGAGAGTGAAGTGGCTGCGACAGAGAGTGTCTCTGTTTGAAAGTGAGAGGGACTGTGTATGTGAGAGAGGGGGTCTGGGTGTATGAGAGAGTGAGTGTCAGTGTGAGTGAGAGAGAGACTGACAGTGTGTGTGAGAGAGAGATTGTTAATTTGGGTGAGAGAGAGAGTGACAGTGTTTATGAGAGAGAGTGAAGTGGCTGGGACAGAGAGTGTCTGTGTTTGAGAGAGATAGGGACTGTGTTTGTGAGAGAGGGGGTCTGTGTGTATGAGAGATTGAGTGTCAGTGTGAATGAGAGAGAGACTGACAGTGCGGGTGAGAGAGTGAGTGTCAGTTTGGATGAGAGAGAGGATGACAGTGTTTATGAGAGAGAGTGAAGTGGCTGGGACAGAGTCTGTCTGTGTTTTGGAGAGAGAGGAACTGTGTATGTGAGAGAGGGGTTTTGTGTGTATGAGAGAGTGAGTGTCAGTGTGAGTGAGAGAGAGACTGACAGTGTGGGTGAGAGAGACAGTGTCAGTTTGGGTGAGAGAGAGAGTGACAGTGTTTACGAGAGAGAGTGAAGTGGCTGAGACAGCGAGTGTCTGTGTTGAGAGAGAGAGGGACTGTGTATGTGAGAGAGGGGGTCTGTGTGTATGAGAGAGTGAGTGTCAGTGTGAGTGAGAGAGAGACTGACAGTGTGGGTGAGAGAGAGAGTGTCAGTTTGGGTGAGAGAGAGAGTGACAGTGTTTATGAGAGAGAGTGAAGTGCCTGGGACAGAGAGTGTCTGTGTTTGAGAGAGATAACGACTGTGTATGTGAGAGATGGGGTCTGTGTGTATCAGAGAGTGAGTGTCAATGTGAGTTAGAGAGAGACTGACAGTTTGGGTGAGAGAGAGAGTGTCAGTTTGGGTGAGAGAGAGAGTGACAGTGTTTCTCAGGGAGAGTGAAGTGGCTGGGACAGAGTGTGTCTGTGTTTGAGAGAAGTAGATACTGTGTTTGTGAGAGAGGGGTTCTCTGTGTATGAGAGAGTGAGTGTCAGTGTGAGTGAGAGAGAGACAGTGACAGTGTGGGTGAGGGAGAGAGTGTCAGTTGGGTGAGAGAGACAGTGACAGTTTTTATGAGATAGAGTGAAGTGGCTGGGACAGAGAGTGTCTGTGTTTGAGAGAGAAGGACTGTGTATGTGAGAGAGGGGGTCTGTGTGTATGAGACAGTGAGTGTCAGTGTGAGTGAGTGAAAGACTGACAGTGTGGGTGAGAGAGACAGTGTCAGTTTCGGTGAGAGAGAGAGTGACAGTGTTTACGAGAGAGAATGAAGTGGCTGAGACAGCGAGTGTCTGTGTTGAGAGAGAGTGGGACAGTTTATGTGAGAGAGGGGGTCTGTGTGTATGAGAGAGTGAGTGTCAGTGTGAGTGAGAGAGAGCTTACAGTCTGGGTGAGAGAGAGAGTGTCAGTTTGGCTGAGAGAGAGACTGACAATGTTTATCAGGGAGAGTGAAGTGGCTGCGACAGAGAGTGTATCTGTTTGAAAGAGAGCGGGACTGTGTATGTGAGAGAGGGGGTCTGTGTGTATGAGAGAGTGAGTGTCAGTGTGAGTGAAAAAGAGACTAACAGTGTGGGTGAGAGAGAGAGTGTCAGTTTGGGTGAGAGAGAGAATGACAGTGTTTATCAGGTAGAGTGAAGTGGCTGCGACAGCGAGTGTCTCTGTTTGAAAGAGAGAGGGACTGTGTATGTGAGAGAGGAGGTCTGTGTGTAGGAGAGAGTGAGTGTCAGTGTGAGTGAGAGAGAGGCTGACAGTGTGGGTGAGAGAGAGAGTGTCAGTTGGGGTGAGAGAGAGAGTGACAGTGTTTATGAGAGGGAGTGAAGTTGCTGGGACAGAGACTGTCTGTGTTTGAGAGAAAAAGGGACTGTGTATGTGAGAGAGGGGGTCTGTGTGTATGAGAGAGTGAGTGTCAGTGTGAGTGGGAGAGAGACTGACAGTGTGGGTGAGAGAGAGAGAGAGTGTCAGTTTGGGTGAGAGAGAGAATGACAGTGTTTATGAGAGAGAGTGAAGTTGCTGGGACAGTGACTGTCTGTGTTTGAGAGGGAGAGGGACTGTGTATGTTGAGAGGGGGTCTGTGTGTATGAGAGAGTGAGTGTCAGTGTGAGTGAGAGAGAGACTGATAGTGTGGGTGAGAGAGAGAGTGTCAGTTTGGGTGAGAGAGAGAGTGACAGTGTGGGTGAGAGAGACAGTGTCAGTTTGGGTGAGAGAGAGAGTGACAGTGTTTACGAGAGAGAGTGAAGTGGCTGAGACAGCGAGTGTCTGTGTTGAGAGAGAGAGGGACTGTGTATGTGAGAGAGGGGGTCTGTGTGTATGAGAGAGTGAGTGTCAGTGTGAGTGAGAGAGAGACTGACAGTGTGGGTGAGAGAGAGAGTGTCAGTTTGGGTGAGAGAGAGAGTGACAGTGTTTATGAGAGAGAGTGAAGTGCCTGGGACAGAGAGTGTCTGTGTTTGAGAGAGATAACGACTGTGTATGTGAGAGATGGGGTCTGTGTGTATCAGAGAGTGAGTGTCAATGTGAGTTAGAGAGAGACTGACAGTTTGGGTGAGAGAGAGAGTGTCAGTTTGGGTGAGAGAGAGAGTGACAGTGTTTCTCAGGGAGAGTGAAGTGGCTGGGACAGAGTGTGTCTGTGTTTGAGAGAAGTAGATACTGTGTTTGTGAGAGAGGGGTTCTCTGTGTATGAGAGAGTGAGTGTCAGTGTGAGTGAGAGAGAGACAGTGACAGTGTGGGTGAGGGAGAGAGTGTCAGTTGGGTGAGAGAGACAGTGACAGTTTTTATGAGATAGAGTGAAGTGGCTGGGACAGAGAGTGTCTGTGTTTGAGAGAGAAGGACTGTGTATGTGAGAGAGGGGGTCTGTGTGTATGAGACAGTGAGTGTCAGTGTGAGTGAGTGAAAGACTGACAGTGTGGGTGAGAGAGACAGTGTCAGTTTCGGTGAGAGAGAGAGTGACAGTGTTTACGAGAGAGAATGAAGTGGCTGAGACAGCGAGTGTCTGTGTTGAGAGAGAGTGGGACAGTTTATGTGAGAGAGGGGGTCTGTGTGTATGAGAGAGTGAGTGTCAGTGTGAGTGAGAGAGAGCTTACAGTCTGGGTGAGAGAGAGAGTGTCAGTTTGGCTGAGAGAGAGACTGACAATGTTTATCAGGGAGAGTGAAGTGGCTGCGACAGAGAGTGTATCTGTTTGAAAGAGAGCGGGACTGTGTATGTGAGAGAGGGGGTCTGTGTGTATGAGAGAGTGAGTGTCAGTGTGAGTGAAAAAGAGACTAACAGTGTGGGTGAGAGAGAGAGTGTCAGTTTGGGTGAGAGAGAGAATGACAGTGTTTATCAGGTAGAGTGAAGTGGCTGCGACAGCGAGTGTCTCTGTTTGAAAGAGAGAGGGACTGTGTATGTGAGAGAGGAGGTCTGTGTGTAGGAGAGAGTGAGTGTCAGTGTGAGTGAGAGAGAGGCTGACAGTGTGGGTGAGAGAGAGAGTGTCAGTTGGGGTGAGAGAGAGAGTGACAGTGTTTATGAGAGGGAGTGAAGTTGCTGGGACAGAGACTGTCTGTGTTTGAGAGAAAAAGGGACTGTGTATGTGAGAGAGGGGGTCTGTGTGTATGAGAGAGTGAGTGTCAGTGTGAGTGGGAGAGAGACTGACAGTGTGGGTGAGAGAGAGAGAGAGTGTCAGTTTGGGTGAGAGAGAGAATGACAGTGTTTATGAGAGAGAGTGAAGTTGCTGGGACAGTGACTGTCTGTGTTTGAGAGGGAGAGGGACTGTGTATGTTGAGAGGGGGTCTGTGTGTATGAGAGAGTGAGTGTCAGTGTGAGTGAGAGAGAGACTGATAGTGTGGGTGAGAGAGAGAGTGTCAGTTTGGGTGAGAGAGAGAGTGACAGTGTTTATCAGGGAGAGTGAAGTGGCTGCGACAGAGAGTGTCTCTGTTTGAAAGTGAGAGGGACTGTGTATGTGAGAGAGGGGGTCTGTGTGTATGAGAGAGTGAGTGTCAGTGTGAGTGAGAGAGAGAGTGACAGTGTGTGTGAGGGAGAGAGTGTCAGTTGGGTGAGAGAGAGAGTGACAGTTTTTCTGAGAGAGAGTGAAGTGGCTGGGACAGAGTGTGTCTGTGTTTGAGAGAGATAGGGACTGTGTTTGTGAGAGCGGGGGTCTGTGTATATGAGAGAGTGAGTGTCAGTGTAAGTGAGAGAGAGGCTGACAGTGTGGGTGAGAAAAAGAGTGTCAGTTTGGGTGAGAGAGAGAGTGACAGTGTTTATGAGAGGGAGTGAAGTTGCTGGGACAGAGACTGTCTGTGTTTGAGAGAAAGAGGGACTGTGTATGTGAGAGAGGGGGTCTGTGTGTATGAGAGAGTAAGTGTCAGTGTGTGTGAGAGAGAGACTGACAGTGTGGGTGAGAAAGAGAGAGAGAGTGTCTGTTTGTGTGAGAGAGAGAATGACAGTGTTTATGAGAGAGAGTGAAGTTGCTGGGACAGTGACTGTCTGTGTTTGAGACAGAGAGGGACTGTGTATGTTGAGAGGGGGTCTGTGTGTATGAGAGAGTGAGTGTCACTGTGAGTGAGAGAGAGACTGATAGTGTGGGTGAGAGAGAGAGTGTCAGTTTGGGTGAGAGAGAGAGTGACAGTGTTTATCAGGGAGAGTGAAGTGGCTGCGACAGAGAGTGTCTCTGTTTGAAAGTGAGAGGGACTGTGTATGTGAGAGAGGGGGTCTGGGTGTATGAGAGAGTGAGTGTCAGTGTGAGTGAGAGAGAGACTGACAGTGTGTGTGAGAGAGAGATTGTTAATTTGGGTGAGAGAGAGAGTGACAGTGTTTATGAGAGAGAGTGAAGTGCCTGGGACAGAGAGTGTCTGTGTTTGAGAGAGATAGGGACTGTGTTTGTGAGAGCGGGGGTCTGTGTATATGAGGGAGTGAGTGTCAGTGTAAGTGAGAGAGAGACTGACAGTGTGGGTGAGAGAATGAGTGTCAGTTTGGATGAGAGAGAGAATGACAGTGTTTATGAGAGAGAGCGAAGTGGCTGGGACAGACAGTGTCTGTGTTTGAGAGACAGAAGGACTGTGTATGTGAGAGAGGGGGTCTGTGTGTATGAGAGAGTGAGTGTCAGTTTGAGTGAGAGAGAGACTGACAGTGTGGTTGAGAGAGAGAGTTTCAGTTTGGGTGAGAGAGAGAGTGACAGTGTTTATCAGGGAGAGTGAACTGGCTGCGACAGAGAGTGTCTCTGTCTGAAAGAGAGAGGGACTGTCTATGTGAGAGAGGGGGTCTGTCTGTATGAGAGAGTGAGTGTCAGTGTGAGTGAGAGAGAGAGTGACAGTGTGGGTGAGGGAGAGAGGTCAGTTGGGTGAGAGAGAGAGTGACAGTTTTTATGCGAGGGAGTGAAGTGGCTGGGACAGAGTGCGTCTGGTTTGAGAGAGATAGGGACTGTGTTTGTGAGAGAGGGGATCTGTGTGTATGAGAGAGTGAGTGTCAGTGTGAGTGAGAGAGAGACTGACAGTGTGGGTGAGAGAGACTGTGTCACTTTGGGTGCGAGAGAGAGTGACAGTGTTCACGAGAGAGAGTGAAGTGGCTGAGACAGCGAGTGTCTGTGTTGAGAGAGAGAGGAACTGTGTATGTGAGAGAGGGGGTCTGTGTGTATCAGAGAGTGAGTGTCACTGTGAGTGAGAGAGAGCTTACAGTCTGGGTGAGATAGAGAGTGTCAGTTTGGGTGAGAGAGAGAATGACAGTGTTTATGAGAGAGAGTAAAGTTGCTGGGAGAGAGACTGTCTGTGTTTGAGAGAGAGAAGGACTGTCTATGTGAGAGAGGGGATTTCTGGGTATGAGAGAGTGAGTGACAGTGTGAGTGAGAGAGAGACTGACAGTGTGGGTGAGAGAGACAGTGTCAGTTTGGGTGAGAGAGAGAGAGTGACAGTGTTTACGAGAGAGAGTGAAGTGGCTGAGACAGAGAGTGTCTGTGTTTGACAGGAAGTGGGACTGTGTATGTGAGAGAGGGCGTCTGTGTGTATGAGAGAGTGAGTGTCAGACTGAGTGAGAGAGAGACTGACAGTGTGGGTGAGAGAGAGAGTGTCAGTTTGTGTCTGTGAGAGCGGGTGACAGTGTTTATGAGAGAAAGTGAAGTGGCTGGGACAGAGAGTGTCTGTGTTTGACAGGAAGTGGGACTGTGCATGTGAGAGAGGGGGTCTGTGTGTAAGAAAGAGTGAGTGTCAGTGTGAGTGAGAGAGAGACTGACAGTGTGGGAGAGAGAGAGTGTGTCAGTTTGTGTGAGAGGGAGAGAGTGACAGTGTTTATGAGAGAGCGTGAAGTGGCTTGGACAGAAAGTGTCTCTGTTTGAAAGTGAGAGGGACTCTGTATGTGAGAGAGAGCGTCGGTGTGTATGAGAGAGTGAGTGTCAGTGTGAGTGAGAGAGAGTCTGACAGTCTGGGTGAGAGATAGAGTATCAGTTTGGGTGAGAGAGAGAGTGACAGTTTTGATGAGAGAGAGTGAAGTGGTTGGGACAGAGTGTGTCTGTGTTTGAGAGAAGTAGATACTGTGTTTGTGAGAGAGGGGTTCAGTATGTATTGGAGAGTGAGTGTCAGTGTGAGTGAGAGAGAGACTGACAGTGTGGGTGAGAGAGAGAGTGTCAGTTTGTGCCTGTGAGAGAGGGTGACAGTGTTTATGAGAGAGAGTGAAGTGGTTGGGACAGAGAGTGTCCGTGTTTGACAGTAAGTGGGACTGTGTATGTGAGAGACGGGTTCTGTGTGTATGAGAGAGTGAGTGTCTGTGTGAGTGAGAGAGAGACTGACAGTGTGGGTGAGAGAGAGAGTGTCAGTTTGTGTGAGAGAGAGAGAGTGACAGTGTTTATGAGAGAGAGTGAAGTGGCTGGGACAGAGAGTGTCTGTGTTTGAGAGAGAGAGGGACTGTGTATGTGAGAGAGGGGTTTTGTGTGTATGAGAGAGTGAGTGTCTGTGTGAGTGAGAGAGAGAGTGACAGTATTGGTGAGGGAGAGACTGTCAGTTCTGTGAGAGAGAGAGTGACAATTTTTATGAGAGAGAGTGAAGTGGCTGGTAAAGAGTGTATCTGTGTTTGAGAGAGGTAGGGACCGTGTTTGTGAGAGAGGGGGTCTGTGTGTATGAGAGAGTGAGTGTCAGTGTGAGTGGGAGAGAGGCTGACAGTGTGGGTGAGAGAGAGAGTGTCAGTTTGGGTGAGAGAGAGAGTGAGAGTGTTTATGAGAGAGAGTGAAGTGGCTGGGACGGAGACTGTCTGTGTTTGAGAGAAAGAGGGACTGTGTAGGTGAGAGTGGGGGTCTGTGTGTATGAGAGAGTGAGTGTCAGTGTGAGTGAGAGATAGTCTGACAGTGTGGGTGAGAGAGACAGTGTCAGTTTGGGTGAGAGAGAGAGTGACAGTGTTTACGAGAGAGAATTAAGTGGCTGAGACAGTGAGTGTCTGTGTTGAGAGTGAGAGGGACTGTGTATGTGAGCAAGGGGATCTGTGTGTATGAGAGAGTGAGTGTCAGCGTGAGTGAGAGAGAGAGTGACAGTGTGGGTGAGGGAGAGAGTGTCAGTTGGGTGAGAGAGAGGGTGGCAGTTTTTATGAGAGAGGGTGAAGTGGCTGGGACAGAGTGTCTGTGTTGAGAGAGAGAGGGACTGTGTATGTGAGAGAGGGGGTCTGTGTGTATGAGAGAGTGAGTGTCAGCGTGAGTGAGAGAGAGAGTGACAGTGTGGGTGAGGGAGAGAGTGTCATTTTGGGTGAGAGAGAGACTGACAATGTTTATCAGGGCGAGTGAAGTGGCTGCGACAGAGAGTGTCTGTTTGAAAGAGAACGGGACTGTGTATGTGAGAGAGGGGGTCTGTCTGTATGAGAGAGTGAGTGTCAGTGTGAGTGAGAGAGAGAGTGACAGTGTGGGTGAGGGAGAGAGGTCAGTTGGGTGAGAGAGAGAGTGACAGTTTTTATGAGAGAGAGTGAAGTGGCTGGGACAGAGTGCGTCTGGTTTGAGAGAGATAGGGACTGTGTTTGTGAGAGAGGGGATCTGTGTGTATGAGAGAGTGAGTGTCAGCGTGAGTGAGAGAGAGAGTGACAGTGTGGGTGAGGGAGAGAGTGTCAGTTGGGTGAGAGAGAGGGTGGCAGTTTTTATGAGAGAGGGTGAAGTGGCTGGGACAGAGTGTCTGTGTTGAGAGAGAGAGGGACTGTGTATGTGAGAGAGGGGGTCTGTGTGTCTGAGAGAGTGAGTGTCACTGTGAGTGAGAGAGAGATTACAGTCTGGGTGAGAGAGAGAGTGTCAGTTTGGGTGAGAGAGAGAATGACAGTGTTTATGAGAGTGAGTGATGTTGCTGGGAAAGTGACTGTGTTTGAGAGAGAGAGGGACTGTGTATGTGAGAGAGGGGGTCTGTGTGTATGAGAGAGTGAGTGTCAGTGTGAGCGAGAGAGAGACTGACAGTGTGGGTGACAGAGAGAGTGACAGTTTGGGTGAGAGAGAGAGTGACAGTGTTTATGAGAGAGAGTGAAGTTGCTGGGACAGAGACTGTCTGTGTTTGAGAGAGAAGGACTGTATATGTGAGAGAGAGGTTTTGTGTGTATGAGAGAGTGAGTGTCAGTGTGAGTGAGAGAGAGACTGACTGTGTGGGTGAGAGAGACAGTGTGAGTTTGGGTGAGAGAGAGAGTGACAGTGTTCATGAGAGAGAGTGCAGTGGCTGAGACAGCGAGTGTCTGTGTTGAGAGAGAGAGGGACTGTGTATGTGAGAGAGGGGGTCTGTGTGTATGAGAGAGTGAGTGTCAGTTTGAGTGAGAGAGAGACTGACAGTGTGGTTGAGAGAGAGAGTTTCAGTTTGGGTGAGAGAGAGAGTGACAGTGTTTATCAGGGAGAGTGAACTGGCTGCGACAGAGAGTGTCTCTGTCTTAAAGAGAGAGGGACTGTCTATGTGAGAGAGGGGGTCCGTCTGTATGAGAGAGTGAGTGTCAGTGTGAGTGAGAGAGAGAGTGACAGTGTGGGTGAGAGAGAGAGGTCAGTTGGGTGAGAGAGAGAGTGACAGTTTTTATGAGAGAGAGTGAAGTGGCTGGGACAGAGTATGTCTGGTTTGAGAGAGATAGGGACTGTGTTTGTGAGAGAGGGGATCTGTGTTTATGAGAGAGTGAGTGTCAGTGTGAGTGAGAGAGAGACTGACAGTGTGGGTGAGAGAGACTGTGTCACTTTGGGTGCGAGAGAGAGTGACAGTGTTCACGAGAGAGAGTGAAGTGGCTGAGACAGCGAGTGTCTGTGTTGAGAGAGAGAGGAACTGTGTATGTGAGAGAGGGGGTCTGTGTGTATCAGAGAGTGAGTGTCACTGTGAGTGAGAGAGAGCTTACAGTCTGGGTGAGATAGAGAGTGTCAGTTTGGGTGAGAGAGAGAATGACAGTGTTTATGAGAGAGAGTGAAGTTGCTGGGAGAGAGACTGTCTGTGTTTGAGAGAGAGAAGGACTGTCTATGTGAGAGAGGGGATTTCTGGGTATGAGAGAGTGAGTGACAGTGTGAGTGAGAGAGAGACTGACAGTGTGGGTGAGAGAGACAGTGTCAGTTTTGGTGAGAGAGAGAGAGTGACAGTGTTTACGAGAGAGAGTGAAGTGGCTGAGACAGAGAGTGTCTGTGTTTGACAGGAAGTGGGACTGTGTATGTGAGAGAGGGCGTCTGTGTGTATGAGAGAGTGAGTGTCAGAGTGAGTGAGAGAGAGACTGACAGTGTGGGTGAGAGAGAGAGTGTCAGTTTGTGTCTGTGAGAGCGGGTGACAGTGTTTATGAGAGAGAGTGAAGTGGCTGGGACAGAGAGTGTCCGTGTTTGACAGTAAGTGGGACTGTGTATGTGAGAGAGGGTGTCAGTGTGTATGAGAGAGTGAGTGTCTGTGTGAGTGAGAGAGAGACTGACAGTGTGGGTGAGAGAGAGTGTGTCAGTTTGGGTGCGAGAGAGAATGACAGTGTTTATGAGAGAGAGTGAAGTTGCTTGGACAGAGACTGTCTGTGTTTGAGAGAGAGAGGGACTGTGTATGTGAAAGACGGGGTCTGTGTGTATGAGAAAGTGAGTGTCAGTGTGAGTGAGAGAGAGACTGACAGTGTGGGTGAGAGAGAAAGTGTCAGTTTGGGTGAGAGAGAGAGTGACAATTTTATGAGAGAGAGTGAAGTGGCTGGGACAGAGTGTGTCTGTGTTTGAGAGAAGTAGGGACTGTGTTTGTGAGAGAGGGGCTCTGTGTGTTTTAGAGAGTGAGTGTCAGTGTGAGTGCGAGAGAGACTGACAGTGTGGGTGAGAGAGAGAGTGTCAGTTTGTGTCTGTGAGAGAGGGTGACAGTGTTTATGAGAGAGAGTGAAGTGGCTGGGACAGAGAGTGTCTCTGTTTGACAGGAAGTGGGACTCAGTATGTGAGACAGGGGGTCTGTGTGTATGAGCGAGTGGGTGTCTGTGTGAGTGACAGATAGACTGACAGTGTGGGTGGGAGAGTGATTGTCAGTTTGTGTGAGAGAGAGAGAGTGACAGTGTTTATGAGAGAGAGTGAATTTGCTAGGACAGAGACTGTCTGTGTTTGAGAGAGAGAGGGACTGTGTATGTGAAAGACGGGGTCTGTGTGTATGAGAGAGTGAGTGTCAGTGTGACTGAGAGAGAGACTGACAGTGTGGGTGAGAGAGTGAGTGTCGGTTTGGGTGATAGAGAGAGTGGCAGTGTTTCTGAGAGAAAGTGAAGTGGCTGGGACAGAGAGTGTCTGTGTTTGAGAGAGAGAGGGACTGTGTATGTGAGAGAGGGGTTTTGTGTGTATGAGAGAGTGAGTGTCAGTGTGAGTGAGAGAGTGAGTGACAGTATGGGTCAGGGAGAGAGTGTCAGTTGTGTGAGAGAGAGAGTGATATTTTTTATGAGAGAGAGTGAAGTAGCTCGTATAGAGACTGTCTGTGTTTGAGAGAGAGAGGAACTGTGTATGTGACAGAGAGGTTTTGTGTGTATGAGAGAGTGAGTGTCAGAGTGAGTGAGAGAGAGAATGACAGTGTGGGTGAGAGAGAGAGTGTCAGTTTGTGTGTGTGACAGAGAGTGACAGTGTTTCTGAGAGAAAGTGAAGTGGCTGGGACAGAGAGTGTCAGTGTTTGAGAGAGAGAGGGACTGTGTATGTGAGAGAGGGGTTTTGTGTGTATGAGAGAGTGAGTGTCAGTGTGACTGAGAGAGAGACTGACAGTGTGGGTGAGAGAGAGAGTGTCAGTTTGGGTGACAGAGAGAGTGACTGTTTTTATGAGAGAGAGTGAAGTGGCTGGGACAGAGTGTGTCTGTGCTTGAGAGAAGTAGGGACTGTGTTTGTGAGAGAGGGGGTCTGTGTGTATGAGAGAATCAGTGTCAGTGTGAGTCAGAGAGAACATACATTGTGGGTGAGAGAGAGAGAGTCAGTTTGTGTGTGTGAGAGAGAGTGACAGTGTTTATGAGAGAGAGTAAAGTGGCTGGGACAGAGAGTGTCTGTGTTTGACAGGGATAGGGACTGTGTATGTGAGAGAGGGGGTCTGTGTGTATGAGAGAGTGAGCGTCAGTGTGAGTGAGAGAGAGACTGACAGTGTGGGCGAGAGAGTGTGTGTCGGTTTGGGTGACAGAGAGAGTGACAGTGTTTCTGAGAGAAAGTGAAGTGACTGGGACAGAGAGTGTCTGTGTTTGAGATAGAGAGGGACTGTGTATGTGAGAGAGGGTTTTTGTGTGTATGAGAGACTGAGTGTCAGTGTGAGTGAGAGAGAGACTGACACTGTGGGTGAGAGAGAGAGTGTCTGTTTGGGTGAGAGAGAGAGCGTGACAGTGTTTATCAGAGAGACTGAAGTGGCTGCGACAGAGAGTGTCTCCGTTTGAGAGAGAGAGGGACTGTTTATGTGAGAGAGGGGGTCTCTGTTTATGAGAGAGTGAGTGTCAGTGTGAGTGAAAGAGAGACTGACAGTGTGGGTGAGAGAGCGAGTGTCGGTTTGGGTGACAGAGAGAGTGACAGTGTTATGAGAGAGAGTGAAGTGGCTGGGGTAGAGAGTGTCTGTGTTTGAGAGAGAGAGGGACTGTGTCTGTGAGAGAGGGAGTCTGTGTGTATGAGAGAATGAGTGTCAGTGTGAGGGAGAGAGAGACTGACAGTGTAGGTGAGAGAGAGAGTGTCAGTTTGGGTGAGAGAGAGAGTGACATTGTTTACGAGAGAGAGTGAAGTGGCTGAGACAGCGAGTGTCTGTGTTGAGAGAGAGAGGTACTGTGTATGTGAGAGAGGGGGTCTGTGTGTATGAGAGAGTAAGTGTCACTGTGAGTGAGAGAGAGCTTACAGTCTGGGTGAGAGAGATAGTGTCAGTTTGGGTGAGAGAGAGAATGACTGTGTTTATGAGAGAGAGTGAAGTTGCTAGGACAGAGACTCTCTGTGTTTGAGAGAGAGAGGGACTGTGTATGTGAGAGAGGGGGTCTGTGTGTATGAGAGAGTGTGTGTCAGTGTGAGTGACAGAGAGACTGACAGTTTGGGTGAGAGAGTGAGTGTCAGTTTGGATGAGAGAGAGAATGACAGTGTTTATGAGAGATAGTGAAGTGGCTGGGACAGACAGTGTCTGTGTTTGAGAGAGAGAAGGACTGTGTATGTGAGAGAGGGGGTTCTGTGTCTAGGTTAGAGTGAGTGTCAGTGTGAGTGAGAGAGATACTGACAGTGTGGGTCAGAGAGAGAGTGCCAGTTTGTGTCTGTGAGAGAGGGTGACAGTGTTTATGAGAGAGAGTGAAGTGGCTGGGACAGAGAGTGTCTGTGCTTGACAGGAAGTGGGTCTGTGTATGTGAGAGAGGGGTCTGTGTGTATGCGAGAGTGAGTGTTAGTGTGAGTGAGAGAGAGACATACAGTGTGGGTGAGAGAGAGAGTGTCAGTTTGTGTGAGTGAGAGAGAATGACAGTGTTTATGAGAGAGAGTGAAGTGGCTGGGACAGAGAGTGTCTATGTTCGACAGGTAGAGGGACTGTGTATGTGAGAGAGGGGTCTGTGTGTATGAGAGTGAGTGTCTGTGCGAATCAGAGCGAGACCGACAGTGTGGGTGAGAGAGAGAGTATCAGTTTGGGTGAGAGAGAGAGTGATAGTTTTTATGAGAGAGAGTGAAGTGGCTGGGACAGAGTGTGTCTGTGTTTTAGAGAGAGAGGGACTGTGTTTGTGAGAGAGGGGGTCTGTGTTTATGAGAGAGTGAGTGTCAGTGTGAGTGACAGAGAAGCTGACAGTGTGGGTGAGGGAGAGAGTGTCAGTATGGTGAGAGAGAGAGTCACAGTGCTTATAAGAGAGAGTGAAGTAGCTTGGACAGAGAGTGTCTGTGTTTGAGAGAGAGAAGGACTGTGTATGTGAGAGATGGGGTCTGTGTGTCTCAGAGAGTGAGTGTCAGTGTGAGTGAGAAAGAAACTGACAGTGTGGGTGAGAGAGACAGTGCCAGTTTGGGTGAGAGAGAGAGTGACAGTGTTTACGAGAGAGAGTGAAGTGGCTGAGACAGCGAGTGTCTGTGTTTGAGAGAGAGACGGACTGTGTATGTGAGAGAGGGGGTCTGTGTGTATGAGAGAGTGAGTGTCAGTGTGAGTGAGAGAGAGACTGACAGTGTGGGTGAGAGAGAGCGTGTCAGTTTGTGTGACAGAGAGAGAGTGACAGTGTTTATGAGAGAGAGTAAAGTGGCTTGGACAGAAAGTGTCTCTGTTTGAAAGTGAGAGGGACTGTGTATGCGAGAGAGGGTGTCGGTGTGTATGAGAGAGTGAGTGTCAGTGTGAGTGAGAGAGCGACTGACAGTGTCGGTGAGAGAGAGAGTGTCAGTTTGGGTGAGAGAGAGAGTGACAGTTTTTATGAGAGAGAGTGAACTGGCTGGGACAGAGTGTGTCTGGGTTTGAGAGAAGTAGGGACTGTGTTTGTGAGAGAGGGGCTCTGTGTGTTTTAGAGAGTGAGTGTCAGTGTGAGTGGGAGAGAGGCTGACAGTGTGGGTGAGAGAGAGAGTGTCAGTCTGGGTGAGAGAGAGAGTGACAGTGTTTATGAGAGCGAGTGAAGTGGCTGGGACAGAGAGTGTGTGTGTTTGACAGGAAGTGGGACTGTGTATGTGAGACAGGGGGTCTGTGTGTATGAGCGAGTGAGTGTCTGTGTGAGTGACAGATAGACTGACAGTGTGGGTGGGAGAGAGATTGTCAGTTTGTGTGAGAGAGAGAGAGTGACAGTCTTTATGAGAGAGAGTGAAGTGGCTTGGACAGAAAGTGTCTCTATTTGAAAGAGAGAGGAACTGTGTATGTGAGAGAGGGGGTCTGTCTGTATGAGAGAGTGAGTGTCAGTGTGAGTGAGAGAGAGAGTGACAGTGTTTACGAGAGAGAGTGAAGTGGCTGAGACAGCGAGTGTCTCTGTTGAGAGAGAGTGGGACTGTGTATGTGAGAGATGGGGTCTGTGTGTATCAGAGAGTGAGTGTCAGTGTAAGTGAGAGAGAGACTGACAGTGTGGGTGAGAGAGAGAGTGTCAGTTTGGGTGAGAGAGAGGATGACTGTGTTTATGAGAGAGAGTGAAGTTGCTAGGACAGAAACTGTCTGTGTTTGAGAGAGAGAGGGACTGTGTATGTGAGAGAGGGGGTCTGTGTGTATGAGAGAGTGAGTGTCAGTGTGAGTGAGAGAGAGACATACAGTGTGGGTGTGAGAGAGAGTGTCAGTTTGTGTGTGTGAGAGAGAGTGACAGTGTTTATGAGAGAGAGTGAAGTGGCTGGGACAGAGAGTGTCTGTGTTCGACAGGGAGAGGGACTGTGTATGTGAGAGAGGGGGTCTGTGTGTATGAGAGAGTGATTGTCTGTGCGAGTGAGAGCGAGACTGACAGTGTGGGTGAGAGAGAGAGTGTCAGTTTGGGTGAGAGAGAGAGTGATAGTTTTTATGAGAGAGAGTGAAGTGGCTGGGACAGAGTGAGTCTGTGTTTTAGAGAGAGAGGGACTGTGTTTGTGAGAGAGGGGGTCTGTGTTTATGAGAGAGTGAGTGTCAGAGTGAGTGAGAGAGAGAATGACAGTGTGGGTGAGAGAGACAGTGCCAGTTTGGGTGAGAGTGAGAGTGACAGTGTTTACGAGAGAGAGTGAAGTGGCTGAGACAGCGAGTGTCTGTGTTTGAGAGAGAGAAGGACTGTGTATGTGAGAGAGGGGGTCTGTGTGTATGAGAGAGTGAGTGTCAGTGTGAGTGAGAGAGAGACTGACAGTGTGGGTGAGGGAGAGAGTGTCAGTTGGGTGAGAGAGAGAGTCACAGTGCTGATGAGAGAGAATGAAGTGGCTTGGACAGAGAGTGTCTGTGTTTGAGAGAGAGAAGGACTGTGTGTGTGAGAGATGGGGTCTGTGTGTATCAGAGAGTGAGTGTCAGTGTGAGTGAGAGAGAGACTGACACTGTGGGTGAGAGAGAGAGTGTCAGTTTGGGTGAGAGACAGAGTGACAGTTTTTATGAGAGAGAGTGAAGTGGCTGGGACAGAGTGTGTCTGTGTTTGAGAGAAGTAGGGACTGTGTTTGTGAGAGAGGGGGTCTGTGTGTATGAGAGAGTGAGTGTCAGTGTGAGTGAGAGAGAGACTGACAGTGTTTACGAGAGAGAGTGAAGTGGCTGAGACAGCGAGTGTCTGTGTTGAGAGAGAGGGGGACTGTGTATGTGAGAGAGGGGGCCTGTGTGTATGAGAGAGTGAGTGTCTGTGCGAGTGAGAGCGAGACTGACAGTGTGGGTGAGAGAGAGAGTCTCAGTTTGGGTGATGGAGAGAGTGACAGTGTTTCTGAGAGAAAGTGAAGTCTCTGGGACAGAGAGTGTCTGTGTTTGAGAGAGTGAGGGACTGTGTGTGTGAGAGAGGGGTTTTGTGTGTATGAGAGAGTGAGTGTCAGTGTGAGTGAGAGAGAGACTGACAGTGTGGGTGAGAGAGAGAGTGTCTGTTTGGGTGAGAGAGAGAGTGACTGTTTTTATGAAATAGAGTGAAGTGGCTGGGACAGAGAGTGTCTATTTTTGACAGCGAGAGGGACTGTGTATGTGAGAGAGGGGGTCTGTGTGTATTAGAGAGTGAATATCAGTTTGAGTGAGCGAGAGACTGACAGTGTGGGTGAGAGAGAGAGAGACAGTGTTTATGAGGGAGAGTGAGTTTGGTGGGACAGAGAGTGTCTCTGTTTGAGAGAGACAGGGACTGTGTATGTGAGATTGGGGGTCTCTGTGTATGAGAGAGTGAGTGTCAGTGTGAGTGAGAGAGACACTGACAGTGTGACTGAGAGATAGAGTGTCAGTTTGGATGAGAGAGAGAATGACTGTGTTTATGAGAGAGAGTGAAGTTGCTGGGACAGAGTGTGTCTGTGTTTGAGAGAGAGAGGGACTGTGTATGTGAGAGAGGGGGTCTGTGTGTATGAGAGAGTGAGTGTCAGTGTGAGTGAGAGAGAGAGTGACATTGTGGGTGAGAGAGTGAGTGTCTGTTTGGGTGAGAGAGAGAGTGACAGTGTTTATCAGGGAGAGTGAAGTGGCTGGGACAGAAAGTGCCTCTGTGTGAAAGAGAGAGGGACTGTGTATGTGAGAGAGGGGGTCTGTGTGTATGAGAGAGTGAGTGTCAGTGTGAGTGAGAGAGAGAGTGACACTATAGGTGAGGGAGAGAGTGTCAGTTGTGTGAGAGAGAGAGTGACAGTTTTTATGAGAGAGAGTGAAGTGGCTGGTACAGAGTGTGTCTGTGTTTGAGAGAAGTAGGGACTGTGTTTGTGAGAGAGGGGGTCTGTGTGTATGAGAGAGTGAGTGTCAGTGTGATCGGGAGAGAGACTGACAGTGTGGGTGAGTGAGTGAGTGTCAGTTTGAATGAGAGAGAGAATGACAGTGTTTATGAGAGAGAGTGAAGTGGCTGGGACAGAGACTGTCTGTGTTTGAGAGAGAGAGGAACTGTGTATGTGAGAGAGGGGTTTTGTGTGTAAGAGAGAGTGAGTGTCAGTGTGAGTGAGAGAGAGACTGACAGTGTGTGTGAGAGAGAGAGTGTCAGTTTGGGTGAGAGAGAGACTGACAGTGTTTATGAGAGAGACTGAAGTGGCTGGGACAGAGAGTGTCTGTGTTTGAGAGAAAGAGGGACTGTGTATGTGAGAGAGGAGGTCTGTGTATATGAGAGAGTGAATGTCAGTGTGAGTGAGAGAGAGACTGACAGTGTGGGTGAGAGAGAGAGTGTCAGTTTGGGTGAGAGAGAGTGACAGTATTTATCAGGCAGAGTGAAGTGGCTGGGACAGAGACTGTCTGTGTTTGAGAGAGAGAGGGACTGTGTATGTGAGATTGGGGGTCTCTGTGTATGAGAGAGTGAGTGTCAGTGTGAGTGAGAGAGACACTGACAGTGTGACTGAGAGAGAGAGTGTCAGTTTGGGTGAGAGAGAGAGTGACTGTGTTTATGAGAGAGAGTGATGTGGCTGGGACAGAGAGTGTCTGTGTTTGAGAGAGAGAGGGACTGTGTATGTGAGAGAGCGGATTTGTGTGTATGAGAGAGTGAGTGTCAGCGTGAGTGAGAGCCAGACTGACATTGTGGGAGAGAGAGAGTGTCAGTTTGGATGAGAGAGAGAATGACAGTGTTTATGAGAGAGAGTGAAGTTGCTGGGACAGAGTGTGTCTGTGTTTGAGAGAGAGAGGGACTGTGTATGTGAGAGAGGGGGTCTGTGTGCATGAGAGAGTGAGTGTCAGAGTGAGTGAGAGAGAGACTGACAGTGTGGGTGAGAGAGTGAGTGTCGGTTTGGGTGAGAGAGAGAGTGACAGTGTTTATCAGGGAGAGTGAAGTGGCTGGGACAGAAAGTGCCTCTGTGTGAAAGAGAGAGGGACTGTGTATGTGAGAGAGGGGGTCTGTGTGTATGAGAGAGTGAGTGTCCGTGTGAGTGAGAGAGAGAGTGACACTATGGGTGAGGGAGAGAGTGTCAGTTGTGTGAGAGAGAGAGTGACAGTTTTTATGAGAGAGAGTGAAGTGGCTGGTACAGAGTGTGTCTTGGTTTGAGAGAGGTAGGGACTGTGTTTGTGAGAGAGGGGGTCTGTGTATATGAGAGAGTGAATGTCAGTGTGAGTGAGAGAGAGACTGACAGTGTGGGTGAGAGAGAGAGTGTCAGTTTGGGTGAGAGAGAGTGACAGTATTTATCAGGGAGAGTGAAGTGGCTGGGACAGAGACTGTCTGTGTTTGAGAGAGAGAGGAACTGTGTATGTGAGAGAGGGGTTTTGTGTTTATGAGAGAGTGAGTGTCAGTGTGAGTGAGAGAGAGACTGACAGTGTGTGTGAGAGAGAGTGTGTCAGTTTGGGTGAGAGAGAGAGTGACAGTGTTTATGAGAGAGAGTGAAGTGGCTGGGACAGACAGTGTCTGTGTTTGAGAGACAGAAGGACTGTGTATGTGAGAGAGGGGGTCTGTGTGTCTGAGAGAGTGAGTGTCAGTGTGAGTGAGAGAGAGCATACAGTGTGGGTGAGAGAGAGAGTGTCAGTTTGTGTGTGTGAAAGAGAGTGACAGTGTTTATGAGAGAGAGTGAAGTGGCTGGGACAGAGAGTATCTGTGTTCGACAGGGAGAGGGACTGTGTATGTGAGAGACGGGGTCTGTGTGTATGAGAGAGTGAGTGTCTGTATGAGTGAGAGAGAGAGTGATAGTGTGGGTGAGAGAGAGAGTGTCAGTTGGGTGAGAGAGAGAGTGACAGTTTTTATGAGAGAGATTGAAGTGGCTGGGACAGAGTGTGTCTGTGTTTGAGAGAGATAGGGCCTGTGTTTCAGAGAGAGGGGGTCTCTGTGTATGAGAGAGTGAGTGTCAGTGTGACTGAGAGAGAGACTGACAGTGTGGGTGAGAGAATGAGTGTCAGTTTGGATGAGAGAGAGAATGACAGTGTTTATGAGAGAGAGCGAAGTGGCTGGGACAGACAGTGTCTGTGTCTGAGAGAGAGAAGGACTGTGTATGTGAGAGAGGTGGTCTGTGTGTAGGAGAGAGTGAGTGTCAGTGTGAGTGAGAGAGAGCATACAGTGTGGGTGAGAGAGAGAGTGTCAGTTTGTGTGTGTGAGAGAGAGTGACAGTGTTTATGAGAGAGAGTGAAGTGGCTGGGACAGAGAGTATCTGTGTTCGACAGAGAGAGGGACTGTGTATATGAGAGACGGGGTCTGTGTGTATGAGAGAGTGAGTGTCTGTGTGAGTGAGAGCGAGACTGACAGTGTGGGTGAGAGAGAGAGTGTCACTTTGGGTGAGAGAGAGAGTGATAGTTTTTATGAGAGAGAGTGAAGTGGCTGGGACAGAGTGTGTCCGTGTTTAAGAGAGTGAGTGACTGTGTATGTTAGAGAGGTGGTCTGTGTGTATGAGAGATTGAGTGTTAGTGTGAGTGAGAGAAAGACTGACAGTGTGGGTGAGAGAGAGAGTGTCAGTTTGTGTGAGAGAGAGAGAGTGAAAGTGTTTATGAGAGAGAGTGAAGTGGCTGGGACAGAGAGTGCCTATTTTTGACAGCGAGAGGGACTGTGTATGTGAGAGAGGGGGTCTGTGTGTATGAGAGAGTGAATGTCAGTTTGAGTGAGAGAGAGACTGACAGTGTGGGTGAGAGAGAGGGAGACAGTGTTTATGAGGGAGAGTGAGTTGGGTGGGACAGAGAGTGTCTCTGTTTGAGAGAGACAGGGACTGTGTATGTGAGATTGGGGTTCTCTGTGTATGAGAGAGTGAGTGTCAGTGTGAGTGAGAGAGACACTAACAGTGTGACTGAGAGAGAGAGTGTCAGTTTGGGTGAGAGAGAGAGTGACTGTGTTTATGAGAGAGAGTGATGTGGCTGGGACAGAGAGTGTCTGTGTTTGAGAGAGAGAGGGACTGTGTATGTGAGAGAGTGGATTTGTGTGTATGAGAGAGTGAGGGTCAGCGTGAGTGAGAGCCAGACTGACATTGTGGGTGAGAGAGAGAGTGTCCGTTTGGGTGAGAGAGAGAGTCACGGTGTTTATGAGAAAGAGTGGAGTGGCTGGGACAGAGAGTGCCTGTGTTTGAGAGAGAGAGGGACTGTGTATGTTAGAGAGGGGGTCTGTGTGTATGAGAGAGTGAGTGTCAGTGTGAGTGAGAGAGAGACTGACAGTGTGGGTGAGAGAGAGAGTGTCAGTTTGTGTGTGAGAGAGAGAGTGACAGTATTTATGAGAGAGAGTGAAGTGGCTGGGACAGAGAGTGTCTATTTTAGACAGCGAGAGGGACTGTGTATGTGAGAGAGGGGGTCTGTGTGTAGGAGAGAGTGAATGTCAGTTTGAGTGAGAGAGAGACTGACAGTGTGGGTGAGAGAGAGAGAGACAGTGTTTATGAGGGAGAGTGAGTTGGGTGGGACAGAGAGTGTCTCTGTTTGAGAGAGACAGGGACTGTGTATGTGAGATTGGGGGTCTCTGTGTATGAGAGAGTGAGTGTCAGTGTGAGTGAGAGAGACACTGACAGTGTGACTGAGAGAGAGAGTGTCAGTTTGGGTGAGAGAGAGAGTGACTGTGCTTATGAGAGAGAGTGATGTGGCTGGGACAGAGAGTGTCTGTGTTTGAGAGAGAGAGGGACTGTGTATGTGAGAGAGCGGATTTGTGTGTATGAGAGAGTGAGTGTCAGTGTGAGTGAGAGCCAGACTGACATTGTGGGTGAGAGAGAGAGTGTCAGTTTGGATGAGAGAGAGAATGACAGTGTTTATGAGAGAGAGTGAAGTGGCTGGTACAGAGTGTGTCTGTGTTTGAGAGAGGTAGGGACTGTGTTTGTGAGAGAGGGGGTCTGTGTGTATGAGAGAGTGAGTGTCAATGTGATCGGGAGAGAGACTGACAGTGTGGGTGAGAGAGTGAGTGTCAGTTTGAATGAGAGAGAGAATGACAGTGTTTATGAGAGAGAGTGAAGTGGCTGGGGCAGAGACTGTCTGTGTTTGAGAGAGAGAGGAACTGTGTATGTGAGAGAGGGGTTTTGTGTGTATGAGAGAGTGAGCGTCAGTGTGAGTGAGAGAGAGACTGACAGTGTGTGTGAGAGAGAGAGTGTCAGTTTGGGTGAGAGAGAGACTGTCAGTGTTTATGAGAGAGAGTGAAGTGGCTGGGACAGAGAGTGTCTGTGTTTGAGAGAGAGAGGGACTGTGTATGTGAGAGAGGAGGTCTGTGTATATGAGAGAGTGAATGTCAGTGTGAGTGAGAGAGAGACTGACAGTGTGGGTGAGAGAGAGAGTGTCAGTTTAGGTGAGAGAGAGTGACAGTATTTATCAGGGAGAGTGAAGTGGCTGGGACAGAGACTGTCTGTGTTTGAGAGAGAGAGGAACTGTGTATGTGAGAGAGGGGTTTTGTGTTTATGAGAGAGTGAGTGTCAGTGTGAGTGAGAGAGAGACTGACAGTGTGTGTGAGAGAGAGTGTGTCAGTTTGGATGAGAGAGAGAGTGACAGTGTTTATGAGAGAGAGTGAAGTGGCTGAGACAGACAGTGTCTGTGTTTGAGAGACAGAAGGACTGTGTATGTGAGAGAGGTTGTCTGTGTGTCTGAGAGAGTGAGTGTCAGTGTGAGTGAGAGAGAGACTGACAGTGTGCGTGAGAGAGTGAGGTTCGGTTTGGGTGAGAGAGAGAGTGACAGTGTTTATGACAGAGAGTGAAGTGGCTGGGACAGAGATGGTCTGTGTTTGAGAGAGAGAGCGGCTGTGTTTGTGAGAGAGGGGGTTTGTGTGTATGAGAGAGTGAGTGTCAGTGTGAGTGAGAGAGAGCATACAGTGCGGGTGAGAGAGATAGTGTCAGTTTGTGTGTGAGAGAGAGAGTGACAGTGTTTATGAGAGAGAGTGAAGTGGCTGGGACAGAGAGTGCCTATTTTTGACAGCGAGAGGGACTGTGTATGTGAGAGAGGGGGCCTGTGTGTATGAGAGAGTGAATGTCAGTTTGAGTGAGAGAGTGACTGACAGTGTGGGTGAGAGAGAGAGAGACAGTGTTTATGTGGGAGAGTGAGTTGGGTGGGACAGAGAGTGTCTCTGTTTGAGAGAGACAGGGACTGTGTATGTGAGATTGGGGGTCTCTGTGTATGAGAGAGTGAGTGTCAGTGTGAGTGAGAGAGACACTGACAGTGTGACTGAGAGAGAGAGTGTCAGTTTGGGTGAGAGAGAGAGTGACTGTGTTTATGAGAGAGAGTGATGTGGCTGGGACAGAGAGTGTCTGTGTTTGACAGGAAGTGGGACTGTGTATATGAGAGACGGGGTCTGTGTGTATGAGCGAGTGAGTGTCTGTGTGAGTGACAGATAGACTGACAGTGTGGGTGGGAGAGGGATTGTCAGTTTGTGTGAGAGAGAGAGAGTGACAGTGTTTATGAGAGAGAGTGAAGTGGCTTGGACAGAAAGTGTCTCTGTTTGAAAGAGAGGGACTGTGTATGTGAGTGAGGGGGTCTGTGTGTATGAGAGAGTGAGTGTCAGTGTGAGTGAGAGAGAGACTGACAGTGTGGGTGAGGGAGAGAGTGTCAGTTGGGTGAGAGAGAGAGTCACAGTGCTTACGAGAGAGAGTGTAGTGGCTTGGACAGAGAGTGTCTGTGTTTGAGAGAGAGAAGGACTGTGTATGTGAGAGAGGGGGTCTGTGTGTATGAGAGAGTGAGTGTCACTGTGAGTGAGAGAGAGCTTACAGTCTGGGTGAGAGAGAGTGTGTCAGTTTGGGTGCGAGAGAGAATAACTGTTTATGAGAGAGAGTGAAGTGGCTTGGACAGAAAGTGTCTCTCTTTGAAAGAGAGAGGGACTGTGTATGTGAGAGAGGAGGTCTGTGTATATGAGAGAGTGAATGTCAGTGTGAGTGAGAGAGAGACTGACAGTGTGGGTGAGAGAGAGAGTGTCAGTTTGGGTGAGAGAGAGTGACAGTATTTATCAGGCAGAGTGAAGTGGCTGGGACAGAGACTGTCTGTGTTTGAGAGAGAGAGGGACTGTGTATGTGAGATTGGGGGTCTCTGTGTATGAGAGAGTGAGTGTCAGTGTGAGTGAGAGAGACACTGACAGTGTGACTGAGAGAGAGAGTGTCAGTTTGGGTGAGAGAGAGAGTGACTGTGTTTATGAGAGAGAGTGATGTGGCTGGGACAGAGAGTGTCTGTGTTTGAGAGAGAGAGGGACTGTGTATGTGAGAGAGCGGATTTGTGTGTATGAGAGAGTGAGTGTCAGCGTGAGTGAGAGCCAGACTGACATTGTGGGAGAGAGAGAGTGTCAGTTTGGATGAGAGAGAGAATGACAGTGTTTATGAGAGAGAGTGAAGTTGCTGGGACAGAGTGTGTCTGTGTTTGAGAGAGAGAGGGACCGTGTATGTGAGAGAGGGGGTCTGTGTGCATGAGAGAGTGAGTGTCAGAGTGAGTGAGAGAGAGACTGACAGTGTGGGTGAGAGAGTGAGTGTCGGTTTGGGTGAGAGAGAGAGTGACAGTGTTTATCAGGGAGAGTGAAGTGGCTGGGACAGAAAGTGCCTCTGTGTGAAAGAGAGAGGGACTGTGTATGTGAGAGAGGGGGTCTGTGTGTATGAGAGAGTGAGTGTCCGTGTGAGTGAGAGAGAGAGTGACACTATGGGTGAGGGAGAGAGTGTCAGTTGTGTGAGAGAGAGAGTGACAGTTTTTATGAGAGAGAGTGAAGTGGCTGGTACAGAGTCTGTCTGTGTTTGAGAGAGAGAGGAACTGTGTATGTGAGAGAGGGGTTTTGTGTTTATGAGAGAGTGAGTGTCAGTGTGAGTGAGAGAGAGACTGACAGTGTGTGTGAGAGAGAGTGTGTCAGTTTGGGTGAGAGAGAGAGTGACAGTGTTTATGAGAGAGAGTGAAGTGGCTGGGACAGAGAGTATCTGTGTTCGACAGGGAGAGGGACTGTGTATGTGAGAGACGGGGTCTGTGTGTATGAGAGAGTGAGTGTCTGTATGAGTGAGAGAGAGAGTGATAGTGTGGGTGAGAGAGAGAGTGTCAGTTGGGTGAGAGAGAGAGTGACAGTTTTTATGAGAGAGATTGAAGTGGCTGGGACAGAGTGTGTCTGTGTTTGAGAGAGATAGGGCCTGTGTTTCAGAGAGAGGGGGTCTCTGTGTATGAGAGAGTGAGTGTCAGTGTGACTGAGAGAGAGACTGACAGTGTGGGTGAGAGAATGAGTGTCAGTTTGGATGAGAGAGAGAATGACAGTGTTTATGAGAGAGAGCGAAGTGGCTGGGACAGACAGTGTCTGTGTCTGAGAGAGAGAAGGACTGTGTATGTGAGAGAGGTGGTCTGTGTGTAGGAGAGAGTGAGTGTCAGTGTGAGTGAGAGAGAGCATACAGTGTGGGTGAGAGAGAGAGTGTCAGTTTGTGTGTGTGAGAGAGAGTGACAGTGTTTATGAGAGAGAGTGAAGTGGCTGGGACAGAGAGTATCTGTGTTCGACAGGGAGAGGGACTGTGTATATGAGAGACGGGGTCTGTGTGTATGAGAGAGTGAGTGTCTGTGTGAGTCAGAGCGAGACTGACAGTGTGGGTGAGAGAGAGAGTGTCACTTTGGGTGAGAGAGAGAGTGATAGTTTTTATGAGAGAGAGTGAAGTGGCTGGGACAGAGTGTGTCCGTGTTTAAGAGAGTGAGTGACTGTGTATGTTAGAGAGGTGGTCTGTGTGTATGAGAGATTGAGTGTTAGTGTGAGTGAGAGAAAGACTGACAGTGTGGGTGAGAGAGAGAGTGTCAGTTTGTGTGAGAGAGAGAGAGTGAAAGTGTTTATGAGAGAGAGTGAAGTGGCTGGGACAGAGAGTGCCTATTTTTGACAGCGAGAGGGACTGTGTATGTGAGAGAGGGGGTCTGTGTGTATGAGAGAGTGAATGTCAGTTTGAGTGAGAGAGAGACTGACAGTGTGGGTGAGAGAGAGGGAGACAGTGTTTATGAGGGAGAGTGAGTTGGGTGGGACAGAGAGTGTCTCTGTTTGAGAGAGACAGGGACTGTGTATGTGAGATTGGGGTTCTCTGTGTATGAGAGAGTGAGTGTCAGTGTGAGTGAGAGAGACACTAACAGTGTGACTGAGAGAGAGAGTGTCAGTTTGGGTGAGAGAGAGAGTGACTGTGTTTATGAGAGAGAGTGATGTGGCTGGGACAGAGAGTGTCTGTGTTTGAGAGAGAGAGGGACTGTGTATGTGAGAGAGTGGATTTGTGTGTATGAGAGAGTGAGGGTCAGCGTGAGTGAGAGCCAGACTGACATTGTGGGTGAGAGAGAGAGTGTCCGTTTGGGTGAGAGAGAGAGTCACGGTGTTTATGAGAAAGAGTGGAGTGGCTGGGACAGAGAGTGCCTGTGTTTGAGAGAGAGAGGGACTGTGTATGTTAGAGAGGGGGTCTGTGTGTATGAGAGAGTGAGTGTCAGTGTGAGTGAGAGAGAGACTGACAGTGTGGGTGAGAGAGAGAGTGTCAGTTTGTGTGTGAGAGAGAGAGTGACAGTATTTATGAGAGAGAGTGAAGTGGCTGGGACAGAGAGTGTCTATTTTAGACAGCGAGAGGGACTGTGTATGTGAGAGAGGGGGTCTGTGTGTAGGAGAGAGTGAATGTCAGTTTGAGTGAGAGAGAGACTGACAGTGTGGGTGAGAGAGAGAGAGACAGTGTTTATGAGGGAGAGTGAGTTGGGTGGGACAGAGAGTGTCTCTGTTTGAGAGAGACAGGGACTGTGTATGTGAGATTGGGGGTCTCTGTGTATGAGAGAGTGAGTGTCAGTGTGAGTGAGAGAGACACTGACAGTGTGACTGAGAGAGAGAGTGTCAGTTTGGGTGAGAGAGAGAGTGACTGTGCTTATGAGAGAGAGTGATGTGGCTGGGACAGAGAGTGTCTGTGTTTGAGAGAGAGAGGGACTGTGTATGTGAGAGAGCGGATTTGTGTGTATGAGAGAGTGAGTGTCAGTGTGAGTGAGAGCCAGACTGACATTGTGGGTGAGAGAGAGAGTGTCAGTTTGGATGAGAGAGAGAATGACAGTGTTTATGAGAGAGAGTGAAGTGGCTGGTACAGAGTGTGTCTGTGTTTGAGAGAGGTAGGGACTGTGTTTGTGAGAGAGGGGGTCTGTGTGTATGAGAGAGTGAGTGTCAATGTGATCGGGAGAGAGACTAACAGTGTGGGTGAGAGAGTGAGTGTCAGTTTGAATGAGAGAGAGAATGACAGTGTTTATGAGAGAGAGTGAAGTGGCTGGGGCAGAGACTGTCTGTGTTTGAGAGAGAGAGGAACTGTGTATGTGAGAGAGGGGTTTTGTGTGTATGAGAGAGTGAGCGTCAGTGTGAGTGAGAGAGAGACTGACAGTGTGTGTGAGAGAGAGAGTGTCAGTTTGGGTGAGAGAGAGACTGTCAGTGTTTATGAGAGAGAGTGAAGTGGCTGGGACAGAGAGTGTCTGTGTTTGAGAGAGAGAGGGACTGTGTATGTGAGAGAGGAGGTCTGTGTATATGAGAGAGTGAATGTCAGTGTGAGTGAGAGAGAGACTGACAGTGTGGGTGAGAGAGAGAGTGTCAGTTTAGGTGAGAGAGAGTGACAGTATTTATCAGGGAGAGTGAAGTGGCTGGGACAGAGACTGTCTGTGTTTGAGAGAGAGAGGAACTGTGTATGTGAGAGAGGGGTTTTGTGTTTATGAGAGAGTGAGTGTCAGTGTGAGTGAGAGAGAGACTGACAGTGTGTGTGAGAGAGAGTGTGTCAGTTTGGATGAGAGAGAGAGTGACAGTGTTTATGAGAGAGAGTGAAGTGGCTGAGACAGACAGTGTCTGTGTTTGAGAGGCAGAAGGACTGTGTATGTGAGAGAGGTTGTCTGTGTGTCTGAGAGAGTGAGTGTCAGTGTGAGTGAGAGAGAGACTGACAGTGTGCGTGAGAGAGTGAGGTTCGGTTTGGGTGAGAGAGAGAGTGACAGTGTTTATGACAGAGAGTGAAGTGGCTGGGACAGAGATGGTCTGTGTTTGAGAGAGAGAGGGGCTGTGTTTGTGAGAGAGGGGGTTTGTGTGTATGAGAGAGTGAGTGTCAGTGTGAGTGAGAGAGAGCATACAGTGCGGGTGAGAGAGATAGTGTCAGTTTGTGTGTGAGAGAGAGAGTGACAGTGTTTATGAGAGAGAGTGAAGTGGCTGGGACAGAGAGTGCCTATTTTTGACAGCGAGAGGGACTGTTTATGTGAGAGAGGGGGCCTGTGTGTATGAGAGAGTGAATGTCAGTTTGAGTGAGAGAGTGACTGACAGTGTGGGTGAGAGAGAGAGAGACAGTGTTTATGTGGGAGAGTGAGTTGGGTGGGACAGAGAGTGTCTCTGTTTGAGAGAGACAGGGACTGTGTATGTGAGATTGGGGGTCTCTGTGTATGAGAGAGTGAGTGTCAGTGTGAGTGAGAGAGACACTGACAGTGTGACTGAGAGAGAGAGTGTCAGTTTGGGTGAGAGAGAGAGTGACTGTGTTTATGAGAGAGAGTGATGTGGCTGGGACAGAGAGTGTCTGTGTTTGACAGGAAGTGGGACTGTGTATATGAGAGACGGGGTCTGTGTGTATGAGCGAGTGAGTGTCTGTGTGAGTGACAGATAGACTGACAGTGTGGGTGGGAGAGGGATTGTCAGTTTGTGTGAGAGAGAGAGAGTGACAGTGTTTATGAGAGAGAGTGAAGTGGCTTGGACAGAAAGTGTCTCTGTTTGAAAGAGAGGGACTGTGTATGTGAGTGAGGGGGTCTGTGTGTATGAGAGAGTGAGTGTCAGTGTGAGTGAGAGAGAGACTGACAGTGTGGGTGAGGGAGAGAGTGTCAGTTGGGTGAGAGAGAGAGTCACAGTGCTTATGAGAGAGAGTGAAGTGGCTTGGACAGAGAGTGTCTGTGTTTGAGAGAGAGAAGGACTGTGTATGTGAGAGAGGGGGTCTGTGTGTATGAGAGAGTGAGTGTCACTGTGAGTGAGAGAGAGCTTACAGTCTGGGTGAGAGAGAGTGTGTCAGTTTGGGTGCGAGAGAGAATAACTGTTTATGAGAGAGAGTGAAGTGGCTTGGACAGAAAGTGTCTCTCTTTGAAAGAGAGAGGGACTGTGTATGTGAGAGAGGGGGTCTGTGTGTATGAGAGAGTGAGTGTCAGTGTGAGTGAGAGAGAGACTGACAGTGTGGGTGACGGAGAGAGTGTCAGTTGGGTGAGAGAGAGAGTCACAGTGCTGATGAGAGAGAGTGAAGTGGCTTGGACAGAGAGTGTCTGTGTTTGAGACAGAGAAGGACTGTGTATGTGAGAGATGGGGTCTGTGTGTATCATAGAGTGAGTGTCAGTGTGAGTGAGAGAGAGACTGACAGTGTTTACGAGAGAGAGTGAAGTGGCTGAGACAGCGAGTGTCTGTGTTGAGAGAGAGGGGGACTGTGTATGTGAGAGAGGGGGTCTGTGTGTATGAGAGAGTGAGTGTCACTGTGAGTGAGAGAGAGCTTACAGTCTGGGTGAGAGAGAGAGTGCCAGTTTGGGTGAGAGAGAGGATGACAGTGTTTATGAGAGAGAGTGAAGTTGCTAGGACAGAAACTGTCTGTGTTTGAGAGAAAGAGGGACTGTGTATGTGAGAGAGGGGGTCTGTGTGTATGAGAGAGTGAGTGTCAGTGTGAGTGAGAGAGAGACATACAGTGTGGGTGAGAGAGAGAGTGTCAGCTGTGTGAGAGAGAGAGTGACAGTGTTTATGAGAGAGTGAAGTGGCTGGGACAGAGTGTGTCTGTGTTTGAGAGAGAGAGGGACTGTGTATGTGAAAGAGCGGATTTGTGTGTATGAGAGAGTGAGTGTCAGCGTGAGTGAGAGCCAGACTGACATTGTGGGTGAGAGAGAGAGTGTCAGTTTGGATGAGAGAGAGAATGACAGTGTTTATGAGAGAGAGTGAAGTTGCTGGGACAGAGTGTGTCTGTGTTTGAGAGAGAGCGGGACTGTGTATGTGAGAGAGGGGGTCTGTGTGCATGAGAGAGTGAGTGTCAGAGTGAGTGAGAGAGAGACTGACAGTGTGGGTGAGAGAGTGAGTGTCGGTTTGGGTGAGAGAGAGAGTTACAGTGTTTATCAGGGAGAGTGAAGTGGCTGGGACAGAAAGTGCCTCTGTGTGAATGAGAGAGGGACTGTGTATGTGAGAGAGGGGGTCTGTGTGTATGAGAGAGTGAGTGTCAGTGTGAGTGAGAGAGAGAGTGACACTATGGGTGAGGGAGAGAGTGTCAGTTGTGTGAGAGAGAGAGTGACAGTTTTTATGAGAGAGAGTGAAGTGGGTGGTACAGAGTGTGTCTGTGTTTGAGAGAGGTAGGGACTGTGTTTGTGAGAGAGGGGGTCTGTGTGTATGAGAGAGTGAGTGTCAGTGTGATCGGGAGAGAGACTGACATTGTGGGTGAGAGAGTGAGTGTCAGTTTGAATGAGAGAGAGAATGACAGTGTTTATGAGAGAGAGTGAAGTGGCTGGGACAGAGACTGTCTGTATTTGAGAAAGAGAGGAACTGTGTATGTGAGAGAGGGGTTTTGTGTGTATGAGAGAGTGAGTGTCAGTGTGAGTGAGAGAGAGACTGACAGTGTGTGTGAGAGAGAGAGTGTCAGTTTGGGTGAGAGAGAGACTGACAGTGTATATGAGAGAGACTGAAGTGGCTGGGACAGAGAGTGTCTGTGTTTGAGAGAGAGAGGGACTGTGTGTGTGAGAGAGGGGTTTTGTGTGTATGAGAGAGTGAGTGACAGTGTGAGTGAGAGAGAGACTGACAGTGTGGGTGAGAGAGAGAGTGTCAGTTTGGGTGAGAGAGAGAGTGACTGTTTTTATGAAATAGAGTGAAGTGGCTGGGACAGAGAGTGTCTATTTTTGACAGCGAGAGCGACTGTGTATGTGAGAAAGGGGGTCTGTGTGTATGAGAGAGTGAAAGTCAGTTTGAGTGAGAGAGAGACTGACAGTGTGGGTGAGAGAGAGAGAGACAGTGTTTATGAGGGAGAGTGAGTTGGGTGGGACAGAGAGTGTCTCTGTTTGAGAGAGACAGGGACTGTGTATGTGAGATTGAGGGTCTCTGTGTATGAGAGAGTGAGTGTCAGTGTGAGTGAGAGAGACACTGACAGTGTGACTGAGAGAGAGTGTGTCAGTTTGGGTGAGAGAGAGAGTGACTGTGTTTATGAGAGAGAGTGATGTGGCTGGGACAGAGAGTGTCTGTGTTTGAGAGAGAGAGGGACTGTGTATGTGAGAGAGCGGATTTGTGTGTATGAGAGAGTGAGTGTCAGCGTGAGTGAGAGCCAGACTGACATTGTGGGTGAGAGAGAGTGTCAGTTTGGATGAGAGAGAGAATGACAGTGTTTATGAGAGAGAGTGAAGTTGCTGGGACAGAGTGTGTCTGTGTTTGAGAGAGAGAGGGACTGTGTATGTGAGAGAGGGGGTCTGTGTGCATGAGAGAGTGAATGTCAGAGTGAGTGAGAGAGAGACTCACAGTGTGGGTGAGAGAGTGAGTGTCGGTTTGGGTGAGAGAGAGAGTGACAGTGTTTATCAGGGAGAGTGAAGTGGCTGGGACAGAAAGTGCCTCTGTGTGAAAGAGAGAGGGACTGTGTATGTGAGAGAGGGGTTTTGTGTTTATGAGAGAGTGAGTGTCAGTGTGAGTGAGAGAGAGACTGACAGTGTGTGTGAGAGAGAGTGTGTCAGTTTGGGTGAGAGAGAGAGTGACAGTGTTTATGAGAGAGAGTGAAGTGGCTGGGACAGAGAGTGTCTGTGTTTGACAGGGAGAGGGACTGTGTATGTGAGAGAGGTGGTCTGTGTGTAGGAGAGAGTGAGTGTAAGTGTGAGTGAGGGAGAGCATACAGTGTGCGTGAGAGAGAGAGTGTCAATTTGTGTGTGTGAGAGAGAGTGACAGTGTTTATGAGAGAGAGTGAAGTGGCTGGGACAGAGAGTATCTGTGTTCGACAGGGAGAGGGACTGTCTATGTGAGAGACGGGGTCTGTGTGTATGAGAGAGTGAGTGTCTGTATGAGTGAGAGAGAGTGATAGTGTGGGTGAGAGAGAGAGTGTCAGTTGGGTGAGAGAGAGAGTGACAGTTTTTATGAGAGAGAGTGAAGTGGCTGGGACAGAGTGTGTCTGTGTTTGAGAGAGATAGGGCCTGTGTTTCAGAGAGAGGGGGTCTCTGTGTATGAGAGAGTGAGTGTCAGTGTGACTGAGAGAGAGACTGACAGTGTGGGTGAGAGAATGAGTGTCAGTTTGGATGAGAGAGAGAATGACAGTGTTTATGAGAGAGAGCGAAGTGGCTGGGACAGACAGTGTCTGTGTCTGAGAGAGAGAAGGACTGTGTATGTGAGAGAGGTTGGCTGTGTGTAGGAGAGAGTGAGTGTCAGTGTGAGTGAGAGAGAGCATACAGTGTGGGTGAGAGAGAGAGTGTCAGTTTGTGTGTGTGAGAGAGAGTGACAGTGTTTATGAGAGAGAGTGAAGTGCCTGGGACAGAGAGTATCTGTGTTCGACAGGGAGAGGGACTGTGTATGTGAGAGACGGGGTCTGTGTGTATGAGAGAGTGAGTGTCTGTGTGAGTGAGAGCGAGACTGACAGTGTGGGTGAGAGAGAGAGTGTCACTTTGGGTGAGAGAGAGAGTGATAGTTTTTATGAGAGAGAGTGAAGTGGCTGGGACAGAGTGTGTTCGTGTTTAAGAGAGTGAGGGACTGTGTATGTTAGAGAGGTGGTCTGTGTGTATGAGAGATTGAGTGTCAGTGTGAGTGAGAGAAAGACTTACAGTGTGGGTGAGAGAGAGAGTGTCAGTTTGTGTGTGAGAGAGAGAGTGAAAGTGTTTATGAGAGAGAGTGAAGTGGCTGGGAAAGAGAGTGCCTATTTTTGACAGCGAGAGGGACTGTGTATGTGAGAGAGGGGGTCTGTGTGTATGAGAGAGTGAATGTCAGTTTGAGTGAGAGAGAGACTGACAGTGTGGGTGAGAGAGAGGGAGACAGTGTTTATGAGGGAGAGTGAGTTGGGTGGGACAGAGAGTGTCTCTGTTTGAGAGAGACAGGGACTGTGTATGTGAGATTGGGGGTCTCTGTGTATGAGAGAGTGAGTGTCAGTGTGAGTGAGAGAGACACTGACAGTGTGACTGAGAGAGAGAGTGTCAGTTTGGGTGAGAGAGAGAGTGACTGTGTTTATGAGAGAGAGTGATGTGGCTGGGACAGAGAGTGTCTGTGTTTGAGAGAGAGAGGGACTGTGTATGTGAGAGAGTGGATTTGTGTGTCTGAGAGAGTGAGTGTCAGCGTGAGTGAGAGCCAGACTGACGTTGTGGGTGAGAGAGAGAGTGTCAGTATGGGTGAGAGAGAGAGTCACGGTGTTTATGAGAAAGAGTGGAGTGGCTGGGACAGAGAGTGCCTGTGTTTGAGAGAGAGAGGGACTGTGTATGTCAGAGAGGGGGTCTGTGTGTATGAGAGAGTGAGTGTCAGTGTGAGTGAGAGAGAGACTGACAGTGTGGGTGAGAGAGAGAGTGTCAGTTTGTGTGTGAGAGAGAGAGTGACAGTATTTATGAGAGAGAGTGAAGTGGCTGGGACAGAGAGTGTCTATTTTAGACAGCGAGAGGGACTGTGTATGTGAGAGAGGGGGTCTGTGTGTCGGAAAGAATGAATGTCAGTTTGAGTGAGAGAGAGACTGACAGTGTGGGTGAGAGAGAGAGAGACAGTGTTTATGAGGGAGAGTGAAGTGGCTGGTACAGAGTGTGTCTGTGTTTGAGAGAGGTAGGGACTGTGTTTGTGAGAGAGGCGGTCTGTGTGTATGAGAGAGTGAGTGTCAGTGTGATCGGGAGAGAGACTGACAGTGTGGGTGAGAAAGTGAGTGTCAGTTTGAATGAGAGAGAGAATGACAGTGTTTATGAGAGAGAGTGAAGTGGCTGGGACAGAGACTGTCTGTGTTTGAGAGAGAGAGGAACTGTGTATGTGAGAGAGGGGTTTTGTGTGTATGAGAGAGTGAGTGTCAGTGTGAGTGAGAGAGAGACTGACAGCGTGTGTGAGAGAGAGAGTGTCAGTTTGGGTGAGAGAGAGACTGACAGTGTTTATGAGAGAGACTGAAGTGGCTGGGACAGAGAGTGTCTGTGTTTGAGAGAGAGGGGGACTGTGTATGTGAGAGAGGAGGTCTGTGTATATGAGAGAGTGAATGTCAGTGTGAGTGAGAGAGAGACTGACAGTGTGGGTGAGAGAGAGAGTGTCAGTTTGGGTGAGAGAGAGTGACAGTATTTATCAGGGAGAGTGAAGTGGCTGGGACAGAGACTGTCTGTGTTTGAGAGAGAGAGGAACTGTGTATGTGAGAGAGGGGTTTTGTGTTTATGAGAGAGTGAGTGTCAGTGTGAGTGAGAGAGAGACTGACAGTGTGTGTGAGAGAGAGTGTGTCAGTTTGGGTGAGAGAGAGAGTGACAGTGTTTATGAGAGAGAGTGAAGTGGCTGGGACAGAGAGTGTCTGTGTTTGACAGGGAGAGGGACTGTGTATGTGAGAGAGGGGGTCTGTGTGTAGGAGAGAGTGAGTGTCAGAGTGAGTGAGAGAGAGACTGACAGTGTGCGTGAGAGAGTGAGGTTCGGTTTGGGTGAGAGAGAGAGTGACAGTGTTTATGACAGAGAGTGAAGTGGCTGGGACAGAGATGGTCTGTGTTTGAGAGAGAGAGGGACTGTGTTTGTGAGAGAGGGGGTTTGTGTGTATGAGAGAGTGAGTGTCAGTGTGAGTGAGAGAGAGCATACAGTGTGGGTGAGAGAGAGTGACAGTGTTTATGAGAGAGAGTGAAGTGGCTGAGACAGAGAGTGTCTGTGTTCGACAGGGAGAGGGACTGTGTATGTGAGAGACGAGGTCAGTCTGTATGAGAGAGTGAGTGTCTGTGTGAGTGAGAGTGAGACTGACAGTGTGGGTGAGATAGAGAGTGTCAGTTTGGGTGAGAGAGAGAGAGTGATACTTTTTATGAGAGAGAGTGAAGTGGCTGGGACAGAGTGTGTCTGTGTTTAAGAGAGAGAGGGACTGTGTATGTTAGAGAGGTGGTCTGTGTGTATGAGAGAGTGAGTGTCAGTGTGAGTGAGAGAGAGACTGACAGTGTGGGTGAGGGAGAGAGTGTCAGTTGGGTGAGAGAGAGAGTCACAGTGCTTATGAGAGAGAGTGAAGTGGCTTGGACAGAGAGTGTCTGTGTTTGAGAGAGAGAAGGACTGTGTATGTGAGAGAGGGGGTCTGTGTGTATGAGAGAGTGAGTGTCACTGTGAGTGAGAGAGAGCTTACAGTCTGGGTGAGAGAGAGTGTGTCAGTTTGGGTGCGAGAGAGAATAACTGTTTATGAGAGAGAGTGAAGTGGCTTGGACAGAAAGTGTCTCTCTTTGAAAGAGAGAGGGACTGTGTATGTGAGAGAGGGGGTCTGTGTGTATGAGAGAGTGAGTGTCAGTGTGAGTGAGAGAGAGACTGACAGTGTGGGTGACGGAGAGAGTGTCAGTTGGGTGAGAGAGAGAGTCACAGTGCTGATGAGAGAGAGTGAAGTGGCTTGGACAGAGAGTGTCTGTGTTTGAGACAGAGAAGGACTGTGTATGTGAGAGATGGGGTCTGTGTGTATCATAGAGTGAGTGTCAGTGTGAGTGAGAGAGAGACTGACAGTGTTTACGAGAGAGAGTGAAGTGGCTGAGACAGCGAGTGTCTGTGTTGAGAGAGAGGGGGACTGTGTATGTGAGAGAGGGGGTCTGTGTGTATGAGAGAGTGAGTGTTACTGTGAGTGAGAGAGAGACTGAAAGTGTGGGTGAGAGAGTGAGTGTCAGTTTGGATGAGAGAGAGAATGACAGTGTTTATGAGAGAAGCGAAGTGGCTGAGACAGACAGTGTCTGTGTTTGAGAGACAGAAGGACTGTGTATGTGAGAGAGGGGGTCTGTGTGTCTGAGAGAGTGAGTGTCAGTGTGAGTGAGAGAGAGAGTGATAGTGTGGGTGAGGGAGAGAGTGTCAGTTGGGTGAGAGAGAGAGTGACAGTTTTTATGAGAGAGAGTGAAGTGGCTGGGACAGAGTGTGTCTGTGTTTGAGAGAGATAGGGCCTGTGTTTCAGAGAGAGGGGGTCTCTTTGTATGAGAGAGTGAGTGTCAGTGTGACTGAGAGAGAGACTGACAGTGTGGGTGAGAGAATGAGTGTCAGTTTGGATGAGAGAGAGAATGACAGTGTTTATGAGAGAGAGCGAAGTGGCTGGGACAGACAGTGTCTGTGTTTGAGAGAGAGAAGGACTGTGTATGTGAGAGAGGTGGTCTGTGTGTAGGAGAGAGTGAGTGTCAGTGTGAGTGAGAGAGAGCATACAGTGTGGGTGAGAGAGAGAGTGACAGTGTTTATGAGAGAGAGTGAAGTGGCTGAGACAGAGAGTGTCTGTGTTCGAAAGGGAGAGGGACTGTGGATGTGAGAGACGAGGTCAGTCTGTATGAGAGAGTGAGTGTCTGTGTGAGTGAGAGCGAGACTGACAGTGTGGGTGAGATAGAGAGTGTCAGTTTGGGTGAGAGAGAGAGAGTGATAGTTTTTATGAGAGAGAGTGAAGTGGCTGGGACAGAGTGTGTCTGTGTTTAAGAGAGAGAGGGACTGTGTATGTTAGAGAGGTGGTCTGTGTGTATGAGAGAGTGAGTGTCAGTGTGAGTGAGAGAGAGACTGACAGTGTGGGTGAGAGAGAGAGTGTCAGTTTGTGTGTGAGAGAGAGAGTGACAGTGTTTATGAGAGAGAGTGAAGTGGCTGGGGCAGAGAGTGCCTATTTTTGACAGCGAGAGGGACTGTGTATGTGTGAGAGGGGGCCTGTCTGTATGAGAGAGTGAATGTCAGTCTGAGTGAGAGAGAGACTGACAGTGTGGGTAAGAGAGAGAGAGATTGTGTTTATGTGGGAGAGTGAGTTGGGTGGGACAGAGAGTGACTCTGTTTGAGAGAGACAGGGACTGTGTATGTGAGATTGGGGGTCTCTGTGTATGAGAGAGTGAGTGTCAGTGTGAGTGAGAGAGACACTGACAGTGTGACTGAGAGAGAAAGTGTCAGTTTGGGTGAGAGAGAGAGTGACTGTGTTTATGAGAGAGAGTGAAGTTGCTGGGACAGAGTGTGTCTAGTGTTTGAGAGAGAGAGGGACTGTGTATGTGAGAGAGGGGGTCTGTGTGCATGAGAGAGTGAGTGTCAGAGTGAGTGAGAGAGAGACTGACAGTGTGGTTGAGAGAGTGAGTGTCGGTTTGGGTGAGAGAGAGAGTGACAGTGTTTATCAGGGAGAGTGAAGTGGCTGGGACAGAAAGTGCCTCTGTGTGAAAGAGAGAGGGACCGTGCATGTGAGAGAGGGGTCTGTGTGTATGAGAGAGTGAGTGTCAGTGTGAGTGAGAGAGAGACTGACAGTGTGGGTGAGAGAGAGAGTTTCAGTTTGGGTGAGACAGAGAGTGACAGTGTTTATCAGGGAGAGTGAAGTTGCTGGGACAGAGACTGTCTGTGTTTGAGAGAGACAGGGACTGTGTATGTGAGAGAGAGGGTCTGTGTGTAAGAGAGAGTGAATGTCAGTGTGAGTGAGAGAAAGACTGACAGTGTGGGTGAGAGACAGAGTGTCAGTTTGTGTGTGTGAGAGAGAGTGACAGTGTTTATGAGAGAGAGTGAAGTGGCTTGGACAGAGAGTGCCAGTGTTTGACAGAGAGTGGGACTGTGTATGCGAGAGAGGGGGTCTGTGTGTATGAGAGAGTGAATGTCAGTGTGAGTGAGAGAGAGACTGACAGTGTGGGTGAGAGAGTGGGTGTCGGTTTGGGTGAGAGAGAGAGTGACAGTGTTTATGACAGAGAGTGAAGTGGCTGGGATACAAAGTGCCTCTGTGTGAAAGAGAGAGGGACTGTGTATGTGAGAGTGGGGGTCTGTGTGTATGTGAGAGTGTGTGTCAGTGTGAGTGAGAGAGAGACTGACAGTCTTGGTGAGGGAGAGAGTGTCAGTTGGATGAGAGAGAGAGTGACAGGTGACAGTGTTTATGAGAGAGAGTGAAGTGGCTGGGACAGAGAGTGTCTGTGTTTGAGAGAGAGAGGGACTGTGTATGTGAGAGAGGGGGTCTGTGTGCATGAGAGAGTGAGTCTCAGTGTGAGTTAGAGAGAGACTGACAGTTTGGTGAGAGAGAGAATATCAGTTTGTGTGTGAAAGAGAGAGTAACAGTGTTTATGAGAGAGAGTGAAGTGGCTGGGACAGAGATTGTCTCTGTTTGAGAGAGAGAGGGACTGTGTATGTGAGAGAGGTGGTCTGTGTGTATGAGAGAGTGAGTGTCAGTGTGAGTGAGAGAGAACATACAGTGTGGGTGAGACAGAGATTGTCAGTGTGAGAGAGAGAGAGAGTGTCAGTTTGTTGTGTGTGAGAGAGAGTGACATTGTTTATGACAGAGAGTGAAGTGGCTGGGACAGAGAGTGTCTGTGTTTGGGAGAGAGGGGGACAGTGTATGTGAGAGATGGGGTCTGTGTGTATGAGAGAGTGAGTGTCAGTGTGAGTGAGACAGAGACTTACAGTGTGGGTGAGAGAGAGTGTCAGTTTGGGTGAGGAGAGAGTGACAGTTTTTATGAGAGAGAGTGAAGTGGCTGGGACAGAGTGTGTCTGTGTTTGAGAGAGAGTGGGACTGTGTTTGTGAGAGAGGGGGTCTGTGTGTATGAGAGAGTGAGTGTCAGTGTGAGTGAGACAGAGCTTTCAGTGTGGGTGAGAGAGAGAGTGTCAGTTTGGGTGAGAGAGACAGTGACAGATTTTATGAGAGAGAGTGAAGTTGCTGGGACAGAGACTGTCTGTGTTTGAGAGAGAGAGGAACTGTGTATGTGAGAGAGGGGGTCTGTGTGTATGAGAGAGTGAGTCTCAGTGTGAGTTAAAGAGAGACTGACAGTTTGGTGAGAGAGAGAATATCAGTTTGTGTGAGAAAGAGAGAGTGACAGTGTTTATGAGAGAGAGTGAAGTGGCTGCGACAGAGATTGTCTCTGTTTGAGAGAGAGAGGGACTGTGTATGTTGGAGAGGTGGTCTGTGTGTATTAGAGAGTGAGTGTCAGTGTGAGTGAGAGAGAACATACAGTGTGAGTGAGACAGAGATTGTCAGTGTGAGTGAGAGAGAGAGTGTCACTTTGTTGTGTGTGAGAGAGAGTGACAGTGTTTATGACAGAGAGTGAAGTGGCTGGGACAGAGTGTGTCTGTGTTTGACACGGATAGGGACTGTGTATATCAGAGAGGGGGTCTGTGTGTATGAGGGAGTGAGTGTCAGTGTGAGTGAGAGAGAGACTGACAGTGTGGGTTAGAGAGAGGGTGTCAGTTTGGGTGAGAGAGAGAGTGACTGTGTTTATGAGAGAGAGTGAAGTTGCTGGGACAGAGTGTGTCTGTGTTTGAGAGAGAGAGGGACTGTGTATGTGAGAGAGGGTGTCTGTGTGCATGAGAGAGTGAGTGTCAGAGTGAGTGAGAGAGAGACTGACAGCGTGGGTGAGAGAGTGAGTGTCGGTTGGGTGAGAGAGAGAGTGACAGTGTTTATCAGGGAGAGTGAAGTGGCTGGGACAGAAAGTGCCTCTGTGTGAAAGAGAGAGGGACTGTGTATGTGAGAGAGGGGGTCTGTGTGTATGAGAGAGTGAGTGTCAGTGTGAGTGAGAGAGAGAGTGACACTATGGGTGAGGGAGAGAGTGTCAGTTGTGTGACAGAGAGAGTGACAGTTTTTATGAGAGAGAGTGAAGTGGCTGGTACAGAGTGTGTCTGTGTTTGAGAGAGGTAGGGACTGTGTTTGTGAGAGAGGGGGTCTGTGTGTATGACAGAGTGAGTGTCAGTGTGATCGGGAGAGAGACTGACAGTGTGGGTGAGAGAGTGAGTGTCAGTTTGAATGAGAGAGAGAATGACAGTGTTTATGAGAGAGAGTGAAGTGGCTGGGACAGAGACTGTCTGTGTTTGAGAGAGAGAGGAACTGTGTATGTGAGAGAGGGGTTTTGTGTGTATGAGAGAGTGAGTGTCAGTGTGAGTGAGAGAGAGACTGACAGTGTGTGTGAGAGAGAGAGTGTCAGTTTGGGTGAGAGAGACTGACAGTGTTTATGAGAGAGACTGAAGTGGCTGGGACAGAGAGTGTCTGTGTTTGAGAGAGAGAGGGACTGTGTATGAGAGAGAGGAGGTCTGTGTATATGAGAGAGTGAATGTCAGTGTGAGTGAGAGAGAGACTGACAGTGTGGGTGAGAGAGAGAGTGTCAGTTTGGGTGAGAGAGAGTGACAGTATTTATCAGGGAGAGTGAAGTGGCTGGGACAGAGACTGTCTGTGTTTGAGAGAGAGAGGAACTGTTTATGTTAGAGAGGGGTTTTGTGTTTATGAGAGAGTGAGTGTTACTGTGAGTGAGAGAGAGACTGAAAGTGTGGGTGAGAGAGTGAGTGTCAGTTTGGATGAGAGAGAGAATGACAGTGTTTATGAGAGAGAGCGAAGTGGCTGGGACAGACAGTGTCTGTGTTTGAGAGACAGAAGGACTGTGTATGTGAGAGAGGGGGTCTGTGTGTCTGAGAGAGTGAGTGTCAGTGTGAGTGAGAGAGAGAGTGATAGTGTGGGTGAGGGAGAGAGTGTCAGTTGGGTGAGAGAGAGAGTGACAGTTTTTATGAGAGAGAGTGAAGTGGCTGGGACAGAGTGTGTCTGTGTTTGAGAGAGATAGGGCCTATGTTCAGAGAGAGGGGGTCTCTGTATATGAGAGAGTGAGTGTCAGTGTGACTGAGAGAGAGACTGACAGTGTGGGTGAGAGAATGAGTGTCAGTTTGGATGAGAGAGAGAATGACAGTGTTTATGAAAGAGAGCGAAGTGGCTGGGACAGACAGTGTCTGTGTTTGAGAGAAGAAGGACTGTGTATGTTGAGAGGTGGTCTGTGTGTATGAGAGAGTGAGTGTCACTGTGAGTGAGAGAGAGACTGATAGTGTGGGTGAGAGAGAGAGTGTCAGTTTGGGTGAGAGAGAGAGTGACAGTGTTTATCAGGGAGAGTGAAGTGGCTGCGACAGAGAGTGTCTCTGTTTGAAAGTGAGAGGGACTGTGTATGTGAGAGAGGGGGTCTGTGTGTATGAGAGAGTGAGTGTCAGAGTGAGTGAGAGAGAGACTGACAGTGTGCGTGAGAGAGTGAGGTTCGGTTTGGGTGAGAGAGAGAGTGACAGTGTTTATGACAGAGAGTGAAGTGGCTGGGACAGAGATGGTCTGTGTTTGAGAGAGAGAGGGACTGTGTTTGTGAGAGAGGGGGTTTGTGTGTATGAGAGAGTGACTGTCAGTGTGAGTGAGAGAGAGCATACAGTGTGGGTGAGAGAGAGAGTGACAGTGTTTATGAGAGAGAGTGAAGTGGCTGAGACAGAGAGTGTCTGTGTTCGACAGGGAGAGGGACTGTGTATGTGAGAGACGGGGTCTGTGTGTATGAGAGAGTGAGTGTCAGTGTGAGTGAGAGATAGACTGACAGTGTGGGTGAGAGAGAGAGTGTCAGTTTGTGTGTGAGAGAGAGAGTGACAGTGTTTATGAGAGAGAGCGAAGTGGCTGGGACAGAGAGTGCCTATTTTTGACAGCGAGAGGGATTGTGTATGTGAGAGAGGGGGCCTGTGTGTATAAGAGAGTGAATGTCAGTTTGAGTGAGAGAGAGACTGACAGTGTGGGTGAGAGAGAGAGAGACAGTGTTTATGTGGGAGAGTGAGTTGGGTGGGACAGAGAGTGTCTCTGTTTGAGAGAGACAGGGACTGTGTATGTGAGATTGCGGGTCTCTGTGTATGAGAGAGAGAGTGTCAGTGTGAGTGAGAGAGACACTGACAGTGTGACTGAGAGAGAGAGTGTCAGTTTGGGTGAGAGAGAGAGTGACTGTGTTTATGAGAGAGAGTGATGTGGCTGGGGCAGAGAATGTCTGTGTTTGAGAGAGAGAGGGACTGTGTATGTGAGAGATGGGGTCTGTGTGTATGAGAGAGTGAGTGTCAGTGTTTGTGAGAGAGAGACTTACAGTGTGGGTGAGAGAGAGAGTGTCAGTTTGGGTGAGGAGAGAATGACAGTTTTTATGAGAGAGAGTGAATTTGCTGGGACAGAGTGTGTCTGTGTTTGAGAGAGAGAGGGACTGTGTATGTGAGAGAGGGGGTCTGTGTGCATGAGAGAGTGAGTGTCAGTGTGAGTGAGAGAGAGACTGACAGTGTGGGTGAGAGAGTGAGTGTCAGTTTGGGTGAGAGAGAGTGTGACAGTGTTTATGAGAGTGAGTGAAGTGGCTGGGACATAGTGTCTGTGTTTGAGAGAGACAGGGACTGTGTATGTGAGAGAGTGGTTCTGTGTGTATGAGAGAGTGAGTGTCAGTGTGAGTGAGAGCCAGACTGACATTGTGGGTGAGAGAGAGTGTGTCAGTTTGGGTGAGAGAGAGAGTGACAGAGTTTATGAGAGAGAGTGAAGTTGCTGGGACAGAGACTGTCTGTGTTTGAGAGAGAGAGGGACTGTGTATGTGAGAGAGGGGGTCTCTGTGTATGAGACAGTGAGTGTCAGTGTGAGTGAGAGAGAGACTGACAGTGTCGGTGAGAGAGAGAGTGTCAGTTTGTGTGTGAGAGAGAGAGTGACAGTGTTTATCAGGGAGAGTGAAGTGGCTGGGATAGAAAGTGCCTCTGTGTGAAAGAGAGAGGGACTGTGTATGTGAGAGTGGGGGTCTGTGTGTATGTGAGAGTGTGTGTCAGTGTGAGTGAGAGAGAGACTGACAGTCTGGGTGAGGGAGAGAGTGTCAGTTGGGTGAGAGAGAGAGTGACAGGTGGCAGTGTTTATGAGAGAGAGTGAAGTGGCTGGGACAGAGAGTGTCTGTGTTTGAGAGAGAGGGGGACAGTGTATGTGAGAGATGGGGTCTGTGTGTATGAGAGAGTGAGTGTCAGTGTGAGTGAGACAGAGACTTACAGTGTGGGTGAGAGAGAGAGTGTCAGTTTGGGTGAGGAGAGAGTGAAAGTTTTTATGAGAGAGAGTGAAGTGGCTGGGACAGAGTGTGTCTGTGTTTGAGAGAGAGAGGGACTGTGTTTTTGAGAGAGGAGGTCTGTGTGTATGAGAGAGTGAGTGTCAGTGTGAGTGAGACAGAGCTTTCAGTGTGGGTGAGAGAGAGAGTGTCAGTTTGGGTGAGAGAGACAGTGACAGATTTTATGAGAGAGAGTGAAGTGGCTGGGACAGAGACTGTCTGTGTTTGAGAGAGAGAGGGACTGTGTATGTGAGAGAGGGGGTCTGTGTGTATGAGAGAGTGAGTCTCAGTGTCAGTTAGAGAGAGACTGACAGTTTGGTGAGAGAGAGAGTATCAGTTTGTGTGAGAAAGAGAGAGTGACAGTGTTTATGAGAGAGAGTGAAGTGGCTGGGACAGAGATTGTCTCTGTTTGAGAGAGAGAGGGACTGTGTATGTGAGAGAGGTGGTCTGTGTGTATGAGAGAGTGAGTGTCAGTGTGAGTGAGAGAGAACATACAGTGTTGGTGAGACAGAGATTGTCAGTGTGAGTGAGAGAGAGAGTGTCAGTTTGTTGTGTGTCAGAGTGAGTGACAGTGTTTATGACAGAGAGTGAAGTCGCTGGGACAGAGAGTGTCTGTGTTTGAAAGAGAATGGGACTGTGTATGTGAGAGTCGGGGTCTGTGTGTATGTGAGAGTGTGTGTCAGTGTGAGTGAGAGAGAGACTGGCAGTGTGGGTGAGGGAGAGAGTATCAGTTTGGGTAAGAGAGAGAGTGACAGTTTTTATGAGAGAGAGTGAAGTTGCTGGGACAGAGACTGTCTGGGTTTGAGAGAGAGAGGGACTGTGTATGTGAGAGAGGGGGTCTCTGTGTATGAGAGAGTGAGTGTCAGTGTGAGTGAGAGAGAGACTGACAGTGTGGGTGAGAGAGTGAGTGTCAGTTTGGGTGACAGACAGTGTGACAGTGTTTATGAGAGATAGTGAAGTGTCTGGGACAGCGAGTGTCTGTGTTAGAGAGAGAGAGGGACTGTGTATGTGAGAGACGGGGTCTGTGTGTATGAGAGAGTGAGTGTCAGTGTGAGTGAGAAAGACACTGACAGTGTGGCTGAGAGAGGGAGTTGTCAGTTTGGGTGAGAGAGAGTGTGACAGTGTTTATGAGAGTGAGTGAAGTGGCTGGGACATAGTGTCTGTGTTTGAGAGAGACAGGGACTGTGTATGTGAGAGAGTGGTTCTGTGTGTATGAGAGAGTGAGTGTCAGTGTGAGTGAGAGCCAGACTGACATTGTGGGTGAGAGAGAGAGTGTCAGTTTGGGTGAGAGAGAGAGTGACAGAGTTTATGAGAGAGAGTGAAGTTGCTGGGACAGAGACTGTCTGTGTTTGAGAGAGAGAGGGACTGTGTATGTGAGAGAGGGGGTCTCTGTGTATGAGACAGTGAGTGTCAGTGTGAGTGAGAGAGAGACTGACAGTGTCGGTGAGAGAGAGAGTGTCAGTTTCTGTGTGAGAGAGAGAGTGACAGTGTTTATCAGGGAGAGTGAAGTGGCTGGGATAGAAAGTGCCTCTGTGTGAAAGAGAGAGGGACTGTGTATGTGAGAGTGGGGGTCAGTGTGAGTGAGAGAGAGACTGACAGTCTGGGTGAGGGAGAGAGTGTCAGTTGGGTGAGAGAGAGAGTGACAGGTGACAGTGTTTCTGAGAGAGAGTGAAGTGGCTGGGACAGAGTGTGTCTGTGTTTGAGAGAGAGGGGGACAGTGTATGTGAGAGATGGGGTCTGTGTGTATGAGAGAGTGAGTGTCAGTGTGAGTGAGACAGAGACTTACAGTGTGGGTGAGAGACAGAGTGTCAGTTTGGGTGAGGAGAGAGTGACAGTTTTTATGAGAGACAGTGAAGTGGCTGGGACAGAGTGTGTCTGTGTTTGAGAGAGAGAGGGACTGTGTTTGTGAGAGAGGAGGTCTGTGTGTATGAGAGAGTGAGTGTCAGTGTGAGTGAGACAGAGCTTTCAGTGTGGGTGAGAGAGAGAGTGTCAGTTTGGGTGAGAGAGACACTGACAGTTTTTATGAGAGAGAGTGAAGTGGCTGGGACAGAGTGTGTCTGTGTTTGACAGAGAGTGGGACTGTGTATGCGAGAGAGGGGGTCTGTGTGTATGAGAGAGTGAATGTCAGTGTGAGTGAGAGAGAGACTGACAGTGTCGGTGAGAGAGAGAGTGTCAGTTTCTGTGTGAGAGAGAGAGTGACAGTGTTTATCAGGGAGAGTGAAGTGGCTGGGATTGAAAGTGCCTCTGTGTGAAAGAGAGAGGGACTGTGTATGTGAGAGTGGGGGTCAGTGTGAGTGAGAGAGAGACTGACAGTCTGGGTGAGGGAGAGAGTGTCAGTTGGGTGAGAGAGAGAGTGACAGGTGACAGTGTTTCTGAGAGAGAGTGAAGTGGCTGGGACAGAGTGTGTCTGTGTTTGAGAGAGAGGGGGACAGTGTATGTGAGAGATGGGGTCTGTGTGTATGAGAGAGTGAGTGTCAATGTGAGTGAGAGAGAGACTGACAGTGTGAGTGAGAGAGAGAGTGGCAGTCTGGTTGAGTGAGCGAGTGACAGTGTTTATGAGAGAGAATGATGTGGCTGGGACAGAGAGTCTCTGTGTTTGACAAAGAGAGGGACTGTCTATGCGTGAGAGGGGGTGTGTGTGTCTGAGAGAGTGAGTGTCAGTGTGAGTGAGAGAGAGAGTTTCAGTTTGGGTGAGAAAGAGAGTGACAGTATCTATGAGAGAGAATGAAGTGGCTTGGACAGAAAGTGTCTGTGTTTGACAGAGACAGGGACTGTGTATGTGAGAGAGGAGGTCTGTGTGTATGAGAGAGTGAGTGTCATCTGACTGAGAGAGAGAATGACAGTGTAGGTGAGAGAGAGAGTGTCAGTTTGGGTGAGAGAGAGAGTGACAGTATTTATGAGAGACAGTGAAGTGGCTGGGACAGAGAGTGTCTGTGTTTGAGAGAGAGAGGGACTGTGTATGTGAGAGAGCGGGTCTGTGTATTTGATAGAGTGAGTGTCAGTGTGAGTGAGAGAGAGAGAGTGACAGTGTTTATGAGAGAGAGTAAAGTGGCTGGGAGAGAGAGTGTCTGTGTTAGAGAGAGAGAGGGACTGTGTATGCGAGAGTGGGAGTCTGTGTGTATGAGACACTGAGTGTCAGTGTGAGTGAGAGAGAGACTGACAGTGTGGGTGAGAGAGTGAGTTTCAGTTTGGGTTAGGGAGAGAGTCACAGTGTTTATGAGAGATACTGAAGTGGCTGGCACAGAGAGTGTCTGTGTTTGAGCGAGAGAGGGACTGTGTATGCGAGAGACGGGATCTGTTGGTATGAGAGAGTGAGTGTCTGTGTGAGTGAGAGAGAGACTGACAGTGTTGGTGAGAGAGAGTGTGTCAGATTGGGTGAGAGATAGCCAGACAGTGTTTATCAGAGGGAGTGAAGTGGCTCGGACAGAGGGTATCTGTGTTTGACACAGAGAGGGACTGTGTATGTGAGAGCGGGGGTCTGTGTGTATGAGAGAGTGAATGTCAGTGTGAGTGAGAGAGAGACTGACAGTGTGGGTGAGACAGAGAGAGTCAGTTTGGGTGAGAGAGAGAGTGACAGTGTTTATGAGAGAGAATGATGTGGCTAGGACAGAGAGTGTCTGTGTTTGACAGAGAGAGGGACTGTGTATGTGAGAGAGGGGGTCTGTGTGAATGAGAGAATGAGTGTCAGTGTGAGTGAGAGAGAGACTGACAGTGTGGGTGAGAGAGAGAGTGTCAGTTTGGGTGAGAGAGAGAGTGACAGTGTTTATGAGAGATAGTGAAGTGGCTGGCACAGAGAGTTTCTGTGTTTGACAGAGAGTGGGACTGTGTATGCGAGAGTCGGGTTCTGTGTGTATGAGAGAGTGAGTGTCAGTGTGAGTGAGAGAGAGACTGACAGTGTGGGTGACAGAGAGGGTGTCAGTCTGTGTGAGAGAGAGTGTCAGTTTAGGTGCAAGAGAGAGTGACAGTGTTTATGACAGAGAGTGAAGTGGCTGGGACAGAGAGTGTCTGTGTTTGACAGAGAGAGGGACTGTGTATGTGAGCGAGGAGGTCTGTGTGTATGGGAGACTGAGTGTCAGTGTGAGTGAGAGAGAAACTGATAGTGTGGGTAAGAGAGAGAGTGTCATTTTGGGTGAGAGAGAGAGTGACAGTGTTTATGAGCGAGAGTGAAGTGGCTGGGACAGAAGGTGTCTGTGTTTGACACAGAGAAGGACTGTGTATGTGAGAGAGGGGGTCTGTGTGTATGAGAGGAGTGTCATTGTGGGTGAGAGAGAGAGTGACAGTGTTTATGAGCGAGAGTGAAGTGGCTGGGGCAGAGATTGTCTCACTTTGACAGAGAGAGGGAATCTGTATGTTAGAGAGGGGCTCTGTGTGTATGAGAGAGTGAGTGTCAGTGTGAGTGAGAGAGAGGCGGACAGTGTGGGTGAGACAGAGAGAGTCAGTGTGGGTGAGAGAGAGAGTGACAGTGTTTATGAGAGATAGTGAAGTGGCTGGGACATAAAGTGTCTGTGTTTGACAGAGACAGGGACTGTGTATGTGAGAGAGGAGGTCTGTGTGTATGAGAGAGTGAGTGTCAGTGTGAGTGAGAGAGAGACTGACAGTGTGGGTGAGAAAGTGAGTGTCAATTTGGGTGAGAGAGAGAGTGACAGTGTATATGAGAGAGAGTGAAGTGGCTGTGACACAGATTGTCTGTGTTTGAGAGAGGTAGGGACTGTGTATGTGAGAGAGGGATTTTTGAGTATGAGAGATTGAGTGTCACTGTGAGTGAGAGAGAGACTGACAGTGTGGGTGAGAGAGAGAGTGTCAGTTTGGGTGAGAGAGAGGGTGACAGTGTTGATCAGAGAGAGTGAAGTGGGTGGGACAGAGAGTGTCTTTGTTTGAGAGAGAGAGGGACCGTGTGTGTGCGAGAGGGGGTCTGTGTGTATCAGAGAGTGAGTGTCAATGTGAGTGAGAGAGAGATTGACAGTGTGGGTGAGAGAGAGATTCTCAGTTTGGGTGAGAGAGAGAGTGACAGTGTTTACTTAGAGAGAGTGAAGTGGCTGGGCCAGAGAGTGTCTGTGTTTGAGAGAGAGAGTGACAGTCTTTATGAGAGATAGTGAAGTGGCTGGGACAGAAAGTGTCTGTGTTTGACAGAGACAGGGACTGTGTATGTGAGAGAGGAGGTCTGTGTGTATGAGAGAGTGAGTGTCATGTGAGTGAGAGAGAGACTGACAGAGTGGGTGAGAGAGATAGTTTCGGTTTGGGTGAGAGAGAGACAGTGACAGTGTTTACGAGAGAGAGTGAAGTGGCTGGGACAGAGAGTGTCTGTGTTTGACAGAGAGAGGGACTGTGTATGTGAGAACGGGGGTCTGTGTATATGAGAGAGTGAGTGTCAGTCTGAATGAGAAAGAGACTGAGTGTGGGTGAGAGAGAGAGTTTCAGTTTGGGTGGGAAAGAGAGTCACAGTGTTTATCAGAGTGTGAAGTGGCTGGGACAGAGAGTGCCTGTGTTTGACAGGGAGAGGGACTGTTTATGTCAGAGAGGGGGTCTGTGTGTATGAGAGAGTAAGTGTCATGTGAGTGAGAGAGTGACTGACAGTGTGGGTGAGAGAGAGAGTGTCATTTTGCATGAGAGAGAGAGTGACCGTGTTTATGAGAGAGAGTGAAGTGGCTGGGACAGAGAGTGTCTGTGTTTGACAGAGGGAGGGACTGTGTATGTAAGAGAGGTGGTCTGTGTGTATGAGAGAGTGAGTGTCAGTTTGAGTGAGCTGGAGCTTGACAGTGTGTGTGAGAGACAAAGTGCCAGTTTGGGTGAGAGCAAGAGTGATAGTGTTTATCAGATAGAGTGAACTGGCTGGGACAGAGAGTGTCTGTGCTTGAGAGAGAGAGGGACTGTGTATGTGAGAGAGGGGGTCTGTGTGTATGAGAGAGTGAGTGTCAGTCTGAGTGAGAGAGAGACTGACTGTGTGGGTGAGAGAGATAGTGTCAGTTTGGGTGAGAGAGAGAGTGACAGTGTTTATGAGAGAGAGTAAAGTGGCTTGGACAGAAGGTGTCTCTGTTAGAGAGGGAAAGGGACTGTGTATGCGAGAGAGGGGCTCTGTGTGTATGAGAGAGTGAGTGTCAGTGTGAGTGAGACAGAGACTGAAAGTGTGGGTGAGAGAGAGAGTTTCAGTTTGGGTGAGAAAGAGAGTCACAGTGTTTATCAGAGTGTGAAGTGGCTGGGGCAGAGAGTGCCTGTGTTTGACAGGGAGAGGGACTGTTTATGTCAGAGAGGGGGTCTGTGTGTATGAGAGAGTAAGTGTCATGTGAGTGAGAGAGTGACTGACAGTTTGGGTGAGAGAAACAGTGTCAGTTTGGGTGAGAGAGAGGAGTGACAGTGTTTATGAGAGATAGTGAAGTGGCTGGGACAGAGAGTGTCTGCGTTTGCGAGAGAGAGGGACTGTGTATGTGAGAGAGGGGGTCTGTGTGTGTGAGAGAGTGTGTGTCAGTGGGAGTGAGTGAGAGAGAGACTGACAGAGTGGGTGAGAGGGAGAGTTTCGGTTTGGGTGAGAGAGAGAGTGACCCTGTTTACGGGAGACAGTGAAGTGGCTCGGACAAAGAGTGTGTGTCTTTGACAGAGAGAGCGACTGTGTATGTGAGAGAGGGCGTCTGTGTGCATGAGAGAGTGAGTGTCAGTGTGACTGAGAGAGAGACTCACAGTGTGGGTGAGAGAGAGTGTCAGTTTGGGTGAGAGAGATAGTGACAGTATTTATGAGAGAGAGTGAAGTGGCTGCGACAGAAGGTGTCTGTGTTTGACAGAAAGAGGGACTGTGTATGTGAGAGAGGGGGTCTGTGTGTATGAAAGAGTGAGTGTCACGTCAGTGAGAGAGAGACTGACAGTGTGGGTGAGAGAGAGAGTGTCAGTTTGGGTGAGAGAGAGAGAGTGACAGTGTTTATGAGAGAGAGTAAGGTGGCTGGGACAGAGAGTGTCTGTGTTTGACAGAGAGAGGGACTCAGTATGCGAGAGACGGGTTCTGTGTGTATGAGATAGTGAGTGTCAGTGTGAGTGAGAGAGAGACTGACAGTGTGGGTGAGAGAGAGAGTGTCAGTTCGGGTGAGAGAGAGCGTGACAGTGTTTATGAGGGCGAGTGAAGTGGGTGGGACGGAGAGTGTCTCTGTTTGAGAGAGAGAGAGAGCGACTGTGTATGTGAGAGAGGGGCTCTGTGTGTATGAGAGAGTGAGTGTCAGTGTGAGTGAGACAGAGACTGAAAGTGTGGGTGAGAGAGAGAGTGTCAGTTTGGGTGAGAGAGAGAGTGACAGAGTTAATGAGAGAGATTCATCTGGCTTGGAAAGAGACACTCTCTGTTTGACGGATTGAGGGACTGTGTATGTGAGACAGGGGGTCTGTGTGCATGAGAGAGTGAGTGTCAGTGTGACTGAGAGAGAGACTGACAGTGTGGGTGAGAGAGAGAGTGTCAGTTTGGGTGAGAGAGAGAGTGACCGTGTTTATGAGAGAGAGTGAAGTGGCTCGGACAGAGAGTGTCTGTCTTTGACAGAGAGTGCGACTGTGTATGTGAGAGAGGGCGTCTGTCTGCATGAGAGAGTGAGTGTCAGTGTGACTGAGAGAGAGACTCACAGTGTGGGTGAGAGAGAGTGTCAGTTTGGGTGAGAGAGATAGTGATATTATTTATGAGAGAGAGTGAAGTGGCTGCGACAGAAGGTGTCTGTGTTTGACAGAAAGATGGACTGTGTATGTGAGAGAGGGGGTCTGTGTGTATGAAAGAGTGAGTGTCACGTGAGTGAGAGAGAGACTGACAGTGTGGGTGAGGGAGAGAGTTTCAGTTTGGGTGAGAAAGAGAGTGACAGTGTTTATGACAGAGAGTGAAGTGGCTGGGACAGACAGTGTCTGTGCTTGACAGATTGAGGGACTGTGTATGTGAGAGAGGGGGTCTGTGTGTATGAGAGAGTGAGTGTCACTCTGAGTGTGAGAGAGACTGACAGTGTGGGTGAGAGAGAGAGTTTCAGTTTGGGTGAGAAAGAGAGTGACAGTGTTTATGTGAGAGAGTGAAGTGACTGGGTCAGAGAATGTCTGTGTTTGAGAGAGAGAGGGACTGTCTATGTGAGAGAGGTGGTCTGTGTGTATGAGAGAGTGAGTGTCAGTGTGACTGAGAGAGAGAGACTGACAGAGTGGATGAGAGAGATAGTTTCGGTTTGGGTGAGAGAGAGAGTGACAGTATTTATGAGGGAGAGTGAAGTGGGTGGGACGGAGAGTGTCTCTGTTTGAGAGAGAGAGAGAGCGACTGTGTATGTGAGAGAGGGGCTCTGTGTGTATGAGAGAGTGAGTGTCAGTGTGAGTGAGACAGAGATTGAAAGTGTGGGTGAGAGAGAGAGTTTCAGTTTGGGTGAGAAAGAGAGTGGCAGTGTTTATGAGAGAGAGTGAAGTGGGTTGGACAGAGAGGGTCTGTGTTTGAGAGACAGAGGGACTGTGTATGTGCGAGAGCGGGTCTGTGTGTATGAGAGACTGTGTGTCAGTGTGAGTGAGAGAGAGACTGACAGTGTGGGTGAGAGAGAGAGTGTCAGTTTGGGTGAGAAAGAGAGTGACAGTGTTTATGAGAGAGAGTGAAGTGGCTGGGACAGAGAGTGCCTGTGTTTGACAGAAAGAGGGACTGTGTATGTTAGAGAGAGGGTCTGTGTGTATCAGAAAGTGAGTGTCTGTGTGAGTGAGAGAGAGACTGACTGTGTGGGTAACAGAGTGAGTGTCATTTTGGGTGAGAGAGAGAGTGACACTGTTTATGAGACAGAGTGAAGTGGCTGGGAAAGAGAGTGTCTGTGTTTGACAGAGAGAGGGACTCTGTGTGTGACAGAGGGGGTCTGTGTGTATGAGAGAGTGAGTGTCCTTGTGAATTAGAGAGAGACTGACAGTGTAGGTGAGAGAGAGAGTGTCAGTTTGGGTGAGAGAGAGAGTGACCATGTTTATGAGAGAGAGTGAAGTGGCTAGGACAGAGAGTGTCTGTGTTTGACAGAGGGAGGGACTGTGTATGCAAGAGAGGTGGTCTGTGTGTTTGAGAGAGTGAGTGTCAGTTTGAGTGAGCTGGAGCTTGACAGTGTGTGTGAGAGACAAAGTGTCAGTTTCGGTGAGAGCAAGAGTGATAGTGTTTATCAAATAGAGTGAACTGGCTGGGACAGAGAGTTTCTGTGTTTGACAGAGAGAGGGACTGTGTATGTGAGAGAGTGGCTCTGTCTGTATGAGAGAGTGTGTGTCAGTGTGAGTGAGACGGAGACTCACAGTGTGGGTGAGAGAGAGAGTGTCAGTCTGGGTGAGAGAGAGAGTGGCAGTGTTTATGAGAGAGAGTGAAGTGGCTTGGACAGAGAGTGTCTGTGTTAGAGAGAGAGAGGGACTGTGTATGTGAGAGAGTGCGTCTGTGTGTATGAGAGAGTGAGTGTCAGTGTGAGTGAGAGAGAGACTGACAGTGTGGGTGAGAGAGAGAGTGTCAGTTTGGGTGAGAGAGAGAGAGTGACAGTGTTTATGAGAGAGTGTAAGGTGGCGGGGACAGAGAGTGTCTGTGTTTGACAGAGAGTGGGACTGTGTATGCGAGAGAGGGGGTCTGTGTGTATGAGAGAGTGAATGTCAGTGTGAGTGAGAGAGAGACTGACAGTGTCGGTGAGAGAGAGAGTGTCAGTTTCTGTGTGAGAGAGAGAGTGACAGTGTTTATCAGGGAGAGTGAAGTGGCTGGGATAGAAAGTGCCTCTGTGTGAAAGAGAGAGGGACTGTGTATGTGAGAGTGGGGGTCAGTGTGAGTGAGAGAGAGACTGACAGTCTGGGTGAGGGAGAGAGTGTCAGTTGGGTGAGAGAGAGAGTGACAGGTGACAGTGTTTCTGAGAGAGAGTGAAGTGGCTGGGACAGAGTGTGTCTGTGTTTGAGAGAGAGGGGGACAGTGTATGTGAGAGATGGGGTCTGTGTGTATGAGAGAGTGAGTGTCAATGTGAGTGAGAGAGAGACTGACAGTGTGAGTGAGAGAGAGAGTGGCAGTCTGGTTGAGTGAGCGAGTGACAGTGTTTATGAGAGAGAATGATGTGGCTGGGACAGAGAGTCTCTGTGTTTGACAAAGAGAGGGACTGTCTATGCGTGAGAGGGGGTGTGTGTGTCTGAGAGAGTGAGTGTCAGTGTGAGTGAGAGAGAGAGTTTCAGTTTGGGTGAGAAAGAGAGTGACAGTATCTATGAGAGAGAATGAAGTGGCTTGGACAGAAAGTGTCTGTGTTTGACAGAGACAGGGACTGTGTATGTGAGAGAGGAGGTCTGTGTGTATGAGAGAGTGAGTGTCATCTGACTGAGAGAGAGAATGACAGTGTAGGTGAGAGAGAGAGTGTCAGTTTGGGTGAGAGAGAGAGTGACAGTATTTATGAGAGACAGTGAAGTGGCTGGGACAGAGAGTGTCTGTGTTTGAGAGAGAGAGGGACTGTGTATGTGAGAGAGCGGGTCTGTGTATTTGATAGAGTGAGTGTCAGTGTGAGTGAGAGAGAGAGAGTGACAGTGTTTATGAGAGAGAGTAAAGTGGCTGGGAGAGAGAGTGTCTGTGTTAGAGAGAGAGAGGGACTGTGTATGCGAGAGTGGGAGTCTGTGTGTATGAGACACTGAGTGTCAGTGTGAGTGAGAGAGAGACTGACAGTGTGGGTGAGAGAGTGAGTTTCAGTTTGGGTTAGGGAGAGAGTCACAGTGTTTATGAGAGATACTGAAGTGGCTGGCACAGAGAGTGTCTGTGTTTGAGCGAGAGAGGGACTGTGTATGCGAGAGACGGGATCTGTTGGTATGAGAGAGTGAGTGTCTGTGTGAGTGAGAGAGAGACTGACAGTGTTGGTGAGAGAGAGTGTGTCAGATTGGGTGAGAGATAGCCAGACAGTGTTTATCAGAGGGAGTGAAGTGGCTCGGACAGAGGGTATCTGTGTTTGACACAGAGAGGGACTGTGTATGTGAGAGCGGGGGTCTGTGTGTATGAGAGAGTGAATGTCAGTGTGAGTGAGAGAGAGACTGACAGTGTGGGTGAGACAGAGAGAGTCAGTTTGGGTGAGAGAGAGAGTGACAGTGTTTATGAGAGAGAATGATGTGGCTAGGACAGAGAGTGTCTGTGTTTGACAGAGAGAGGGACTGTGTATGTGAGAGAGGGGGTCTGTGTGAATGAGAGAATGAGTGTCAGTGTGAGTGAGAGAGAGACTGACAGTGTGGGTGAGAGAGAGAGTGTCAGTTTGGGTGAGAGAGAGAGTGACAGTGTTTATGAGAGATAGTGAAGTGGCTGGCACAGAGAGTTTCTGTGTTTGACAGAGAGTGGGACTGTGTATGCGAGAGTCGGGTTCTGTGTGTATGAGAGAGTGAGTGTCAGTGTGAGTGAGAGAGAGACTGACAGTGTGGGTGACAGAGAGGGTGTCAGTCTGTGTGAGAGAGAGTGTCAGTTTAGGTGCAAGAGAGAGTGACAGTGTTTATGACAGAGAGTGAAGTGGCTGGGACAGAGAGTGTCTGTGTTTGACAGAGAGAGGGACTGTGTATGTGAGCGAGGAGGTCTGTGTGTATGGGAGACTGAGTGTCAGTGTGAGTGAGAGAGAAACTGATAGTGTGGGTAAGAGAGAGAGTGTCATTTTGGGTGAGAGAGAGAGTGACAGTGTTTATGAGCGAGAGTGAAGTGGCTGGGACAGAAGGTGTCTGTGTTTGACACAGAGAAGGACTGTGTATGTGAGAGAGGGGGTCTGTGTGTATGAGAGGAGTGTCATTGTGGGTGAGAGAGAGAGTGACAGTGTTTATGAGCGAGAGTGAAGTGGCTGGGGCAGAGATTGTCTCACTTTGACAGAGAGAGGGAATCTGTATGTTAGAGAGGGGCTCTGTGTGTATGAGAGAGTGAGTGTCAGTGTGAGTGAGAGAGAGGCGGACAGTGTGGGTGAGACAGAGAGAGTCAGTGTGGGTGAGAGAGAGAGTGACAGTGTTTATGAGAGATAGTGAAGTGGCTGGGACATAAAGTGTCTGTGTTTGACAGAGACAGGGACTGTGTATGTGAGAGAGGAGGTCTGTGTGTATGAGAGAGTGAGTGTCAGTGTGAGTGAGAGAGAGACTGACAGTGTGGGTGAGAAAGTGAGTGTCAATTTGGGTGAGAGAGAGAGTGACAGTGTATATGAGAGAGAGTGAAGTGGCTGTGACACAGATTGTCTGTGTTTGAGAGAGGTAGGGACTGTGTATGTGAGAGAGGGATTTTTGAGTATGAGAGATTGAGTGTCACTGTGAGTGAGAGAGAGACTGACAGTGTGGGTGAGAGAGAGAGTGTCAGTTTGGGTGAGAGAGAGGGTGACAGTGTTGATCAGAGAGAGTGAAGTGGGTGGGACAGAGAGTGTCTTTGTTTGAGAGAGAGAGGGACCGTGTGTGTGCGAGAGGGGGTCTGTGTGTATCAGAGAGTGAGTGTCAATGTGAGTGAGAGAGAGATTGACAGTGTGGGTGAGAGAGAGATTCTCAGTTTGGGTGAGAGAGAGAGTGACAGTGTTTACTTAGAGAGAGTGAAGTGGCTGGGCCAGAGAGTGTCTGTGTTTGAGAGAGAGAGTGACAGTCTTTATGAGAGATAGTGAAGTGGCTGGGACAGAAAGTGTCTGTGTTTGACAGAGACAGGGACTGTGTATGTGAGAGAGGAGGTCTGTGTGTATGAGAGAGTGAGTGTCATGTGAGTGAGAGAGAGACTGACAGAGTGGGTGAGAGAGATAGTTTCGGTTTGGGTGAGAGAGAGACAGTGACAGTGTTTACGAGAGAGAGTGAAGTGGCTGGGACAGAGAGTGTCTGTGTTTGACAGAGAGAGGGACTGTGTATGTGAGAACGGGGGTCTGTGTATATGAGAGAGTGAGTGTCAGTCTGAATGAGAAAGAGACTGAGTGTGGGTGAGAGAGAGAGTTTCAGTTTGGGTGGGAAAGAGAGTCACAGTGTTTATCAGAGTGTGAAGTGGCTGGGACAGAGAGTGCCTGTGTTTGACAGGGAGAGGGACTGTTTATGTCAGAGAGGGGGTCTGTGTGTATGAGAGAGTAAGTGTCATGTGAGTGAGAGAGTGACTGACAGTGTGGGTGAGAGAGAGAGTGTCATTTTGCATGAGAGAGAGAGTGACCGTGTTTATGAGAGAGAGTGAAGTGGCTGGGACAGAGAGTGTCTGTGTTTGACAGAGGGAGGGACTGTGTATGTAAGAGAGGTGGTCTGTGTGTATGAGAGAGTGAGTGTCAGTTTGAGTGAGCTGGAGCTTGACAGTGTGTGTGAGAGACAAAGTGCCAGTTTGGGTGAGAGCAAGAGTGATAGTGTTTATCAGATAGAGTGAACTGGCTGGGACAGAGAGTGTCTGTGCTTGAGAGAGAGAGGGACTGTGTATGTGAGAGAGGGGGTCTGTGTGTATGAGAGAGTGAGTGTCAGTCTGAGTGAGAGAGAGACTGACTGTGTGGGTGAGAGAGATAGTGTCAGTTTGGGTGAGAGAGAGAGTGACAGTGTTTATGAGAGAGAGTAAAGTGGCTTGGACAGAAGGTGTCTCTGTTAGAGAGGGAAAGGGACTGTGTATGCGAGAGAGGGGCTCTGTGTGTATGAGAGAGTGAGTGTCAGTGTGAGTGAGACAGAGACTGAAAGTGTGGGTGAGAGAGAGAGTTTCAGTTTGGGTGAGAAAGAGAGTCACAGTGTTTATCAGAGTGTGAAGTGGCTGGGGCAGAGAGTGCCTGTGTTTGACAGGGAGAGGGACTGTTTATGTCAGAGAGGGGGTCTGTGTGTATGAGAGAGTAAGTGTCATGTGAGTGAGAGAGTGACTGACAGTTTGGGTGAGAGAAACAGTGTCAGTTTGGGTGAGAGAGAGGAGTGACAGTGTTTATGAGAGATAGTGAAGTGGCTGGGACAGAGAGTGTCTGCGTTTGCGAGAGAGAGGGACTGTGTATGTGAGAGAGGGGGTCTGTGTGTGTGAGAGAGTGTGTGTCAGTGGGAGTGAGTGAGAGAGAGACTGACAGAGTGGGTGAGAGGGAGAGTTTCGGTTTGGGTGAGAGAGAGAGTGACCCTGTTTACGGGAGACAGTGAAGTGGCTCGGACAAAGAGTGTGTGTCTTTGACAGAGAGAGCGACTGTGTATGTGAGAGAGGGCGTCTGTGTGCATGAGAGAGTGAGTGTCAGTGTGACTGAGAGAGAGACTCACAGTGTGGGTGAGAGAGAGTGTCAGTTTGGGTGAGAGAGATAGTGACAGTATTTATGAGAGAGAGTGAAGTGGCTGCGACAGAAGGTGTCTGTGTTTGACAGAAAGAGGGACTGTGTATGTGAGAGAGGGGGTCTGTGTGTATGAAAGAGTGAGTGTCACGTCAGTGAGAGAGAGACTGACAGTGTGGGTGAGAGAGAGAGTGTCAGTTTGGGTGAGAGAGAGAGAGTGACAGTGTTTATGAGAGAGAGTAAGGTGGCTGGGACAGAGAGTGTCTGTGTTTGACAGAGAGAGGGACTCAGTATGCGAGAGACGGGTTCTGTGTGTATGAGATAGTGAGTGTCAGTGTGAGTGAGAGAGAGACTGACAGTGTGGGTGAGAGAGAGAGTGTCAGTTCGGGTGAGAGAGAGCGTGACAGTGTTTATGAGGGCGAGTGAAGTGGGTGGGACGGAGAGTGTCTCTGTTTGAGAGAGAGAGAGAGCGACTGTGTATGTGAGAGAGGGGCTCTGTGTGTATGAGAGAGTGAGTGTCAGTGTGAGTGAGACAGAGACTGAAAGTGTGGGTGAGAGAGAGAGTGTCAGTTTGGGTGAGAGAGAGAGTGACAGAGTTAATGAGAGAGATTCATCTGGCTTGGAAAGAGACACTCTCTGTTTGACGGATTGAGGGACTGTGTATGTGAGACAGGGGGTCTGTGTGCATGAGAGAGTGAGTGTCAGTGTGACTGAGAGAGAGACTGACAGTGTGGGTGAGAGAGAGAGTGTCAGTTTGGGTGAGAGAGAGAGTGACCGTGTTTATGAGAGAGAGTGAAGTGGCTCGGACAGAGAGTGTCTGTCTTTGACAGAGAGTGCGACTGTGTATGTGAGAGAGGGCGTCTGTCTGCATGAGAGAGTGAGTGTCAGTGTGACTGAGAGAGAGACTCACAGTGTGGGTGAGAGAGAGTGTCAGTTTGGGTGAGAGAGATAGTGATATTATTTATGAGAGAGAGTGAAGTGGCTGCGACAGAAGGTGTCTGTGTTTGACAGAAAGATGGACTGTGTATGTGAGAGAGGGGGTCTGTGTGTATGAAAGAGTGAGTGTCACGTGAGTGAGAGAGAGACTGACAGTGTGGGTGAGGGAGAGAGTTTCAGTTTGGGTGAGAAAGAGAGTGACAGTGTTTATGACAGAGAGTGAAGTGGCTGGGACAGACAGTGTCTGTGCTTGACAGATTGAGGGACTGTGTATGTGAGAGAGGGGGTCTGTGTGTATGAGAGAGTGAGTGTCACTCTGAGTGTGAGAGAGACTGACAGTGTGGGTGAGAGAGAGAGTTTCAGTTTGGGTGAGAAAGAGAGTGACAGTGTTTATGTGAGAGAGTGAAGTGACTGGGTCAGAGAATGTCTGTGTTTGAGAGAGAGAGGGACTGTCTATGTGAGAGAGGTGGTCTGTGTGTATGAGAGAGTGAGTGTCAGTGTGACTGAGAGAGAGAGACTGACAGAGTGGATGAGAGAGATAGTTTCGGTTTGGGTGAGAGAGAGAGTGACAGTATTTATGAGGGAGAGTGAAGTGGGTGGGACGGAGAGTGTCTCTGTTTGAGAGAGAGAGAGAGCGACTGTGTATGTGAGAGAGGGGCTCTGTGTGTATGAGAGAGTGAGTGTCAGTGTGAGTGAGACAGAGACTGAAAGTGTGGGTGAGAGAGAGAGTTTCAGTTTGGGTGAGAAAGAGAGTGGCAGTGTTTATGAGAGAGAGTGAAGTGGGTTGGACAGAGAGGGTCTGTGTTTGAGAGACAGAGGGACTGTGTATGTGCGAGAGCGGGTCTGTGTGTATGAGAGACTGTGTGTCAGTGTGAGTGAGAGAGAGACTGACAGTGTGGGTGAGAGAGAGAGTGTCAGTTTGGGTGAGAAAGAGAGTGACAGTGTTTATGAGAGAGAGTGAAGTGGCTGGGACAGAGAGTGCCTGTGTTTGACAGAAAGAGGGACTGTGTATGTTAGAGAGAGGGTCTGTGTGTATCAGAAAGTGAGTGTCTGTGTGAGTGAGAGAGAGACTGACTGTGTGGGTAACAGAGTGAGTGTCATTTTGGGTGAGAGAGAGAGTGACACTGTTTATGAGACAGAGTGAAGTGGCTGGGAAAGAGAGTGTCTGTGTTTGACAGAGAGAGGGACTCTGTGTGTGACAGAGGGGGTCTGTGTGTATGAGAGAGTGAGTGTCCTTGTGAATTAGAGAGAGACTGACAGTGTAGGTGAGAGAGAGAGTGTCAGTTTGGGTGAGAGAGAGAGTGACCATGTTTATGAGAGAGAGTGAAGTGGCTAGGACAGAGAGTGTCTGTGTTTGACAGAGGGAGGGACTGTGTATGCAAGAGAGGTGGTCTGTGTGTTTGAGAGAGTGAGTGTCAGTTTGAGTGAGCTGGAGCTTGACAGTGTGTGTGAGAGACAAAGTGTCAGTTTCGGTGAGAGCAAGAGTGATAGTGTTTATCAGATAGAGTGAACTGGCTGGGACAGAGAGTTTCTGTGTTTGACAGAGAGAGGGACTGTGTATGTGAGAGAGTGGCTCTGTCTGTATGAGAGAGTGTGTGTCAGTGTGAGTGAGACGGAGACTCACAGTGTGGGTGAGAGAGAGAGTGTCAGTCTGGGTGAGAGAGAGAGTGGCAGTGTTTATGAGAGAGAGTGAAGTGGCTTGGACAGAGAGTGTCTGTGTTAGAGAGAGAGAGGGACTGTGTATGTGAGAGAGTGCGTCTGTGTGTATGAGAGAGTGAGTGTCAGTGTGAGTGAGAGAGAGACTGACAGTGTGGGTGAGAGAGAGAGTGTCAGTTTGGGTGAGAGAGAGAGAGTGACAGTGTTTATGAGAGAGTGTAAGGTGGCGGGGACAGAGAGTGTCTGTGTTTGACAGAGAGAGGGACTGAGTATGTGAGACACAGGTTCTGTGTGTATGAGAGAGTGAGTGTCAGTGTGAGTGAGAGGGAGACTGACAGTGTGGGTGAGAGAGAGAGTGTCAGTTTGGGTGAGAAAGAGGGTGACATTGTTGATTAGAGAGAGTGAAGTGGGTGGGACAGAGAGTGTCTGTGTTTGAGAGAGAGAGGGACTGTGTATGTGCGAGAGGGGGTCTGTGTGTATGAGAGAGTGAGTGTCAATGTGAGTGAGAGAGAGATTGACAGTGTGGGTGAGAGAGAGAGGCTCAGTTTGGGTGAGTGAGAGAGTGACAATGTTTACTTAGAGAGAGTGAAGTGTTTGGGACAGAGAGTGTCTGTGTTTGAGAGAGAGCGGGACTGTCCATGTGAGAGAGGTGGTCTGTGTGTATGAGAGAGTGAGTGTCAGTGTGACTGAGAGAGAGACTGACAGTGTAGGTGAGAGAGAGACTGTCAGTTTGGGTGAGAGAGAGCGTGACAGTGTTTATGAGGGAGAGTGAAGTGGGTGGGAGGGAGAGTGTCTCTGTTTGAGAGAGATAGAGAGAGAGCGACTGTGTATGTGAGAGAGGGGCTCGGTGTCTATGAGAGAGTGAGTGTCAGTGTGAGTGAGACAGAGACTGAAAGTGTGGGTGAGAGAGAGAGTTTCAGTTTGGGTGAGAAAGAGAGTCACAGTTTTTATCAGAGTGTGAAGTGGCTGGGAAAGAGAGTGCCTGTGTTTGACAGAGAGAGGGACTGTGTATGTCAGAGAGGGGGTCTGTTTGTATGAGACAGTAAGTGTCATGTGAGTGAGAGAGTGACTGACACTGTGGGTGAGAGAGAGAGTGTCAGTTTGGGTGAGAGAGACAGTGACAGAGTATATGAGAGAGATTCATCTGGCTTGGACAGAGACACTCTCGGTTTGACAGATTGAGGGACTCTGTATGTGAGAGAGGGGGTCTGTGTGCATGAGAGAGTGAGTGTCAGTGTGACTGAGAGAGAGACTGACAGTGTGGGTGAGAGAGAGAGTGTCAGTTTGGGTGAGAGAGAGAGTGACCGTGTTTATGAGAGAGAGTGAACTGGCTGGGACAGAGAGTGTCTGCGTTTGCGAGAGAGAGGGACTGTGTATGTGAGAGAGGGGGTCTGTGTGTGTGAGAGAGTGAGTGTCAGTGTGAGTGAGTGAGAGAGAGACTGACAGAGTGGGTGAGAGAGAGAGTTTCGGTTTGGGTGAGAAAGAGAGTGACCCTGTTTACGGGAGAGAGTGAAGTGGCTCGGACAGAGAGTGTCTGTCTTTGACAGAGAGAGCGACTGTGTATGTGAGAGAGGGCGTCTGTGTGCATGAGAGAGTGAGTGTCAGTGTGACTGAGAGAGAGACTCACAGTGTGGGTGAGAGAGAGTGTCAATTTGGGTGAGAGAGATAGTGACAGTGTTTATGAGAGAGAGTGAAGTGGCTGTGACAGAAGGTGTCTGTGTTTGACAGAAATAGGGACTGTGTATGTGAGAGAGGGGGTCTGTGTGTATGAAAGAGTGAGTGTCACGTCAGTGAGAGAGAGACTGACAGTGTGGGTGAGAGAGTGAGTGTCAGTGTGACTGAGAGAGAGACTCACAGTGTGGGTGAGAGAATGAGTGTTAGTTCAGTTGAGAGAGAGAGTGACAGTGTTTATGAGAGGGAGTGAAGTGGCTTTGACAGAGAGTGTCTGTGTTAGAGAGAGAGAGGGACTGTGTATGCGAGAGAGTGGGTCTGTGTGTATGAGAGAGTGAGTGTCAGTGTGAGTGAGAGAGAGACTGACAGTGTGGGTGAGAGAGTGAGTGTCAGTTTGGGTGAGAGAGAGAGAGTGACAGTGTTTATGAGAGAGAGTAATGTGGCTGGGACAGAGAGTGTCTGTGTTTGACAGAGAGAGGGACTCAGTATGCGAGAGACGGGTTCTGTGTGTATGAGAGAGTGAGTGTCAGTGTGAGTGAGAGAGAGACTGACAGTGTAGGTGAGAGATAGTCTGTCAGTTTGGGTGAGAGAGAGCGTGACAGTGTTTATGAGGGAGAGTGAAGTGGGTGGGACGGAGAGTGTCTCTGTTTGAGAGAGAGAGAGAGCGACTGTGTATGTGAGAGAGGGGCTCTGTGTGTATGAGAGAGTGAGTGTCAGTGTGAGTGAGACAGAGACTGAAAGTGTGGGTGAGAGAGAGAGTTTCAGTTTGGGTGAGAAAGAGAGTGACAGTGTTTATCAGAGTGTGAACTGGCTGGGACAGAGAGTGTCTGTGTTTGACAGAGAGAGCGACTGTGTATGGGAGAGAGGGCGTCTGTGTGCATGAGAGAGTGAGTGTCAGTGTGACTGAGAGAGAGACTCACAGTGTGGGTGTGAGAGAGTGTCAGTTTGGGTGAGAGTGTTAGCGACAGTATTTATGAGAGAGAGTGAAGTGGCTGCGACAGAAGGTGTCTGTGTTTGACAGAAAGACGGACTGTGTATGTGAGAGAGGGGGTCTGTGTGTATGAAAGAGTGAGTGTCACGTGAGTGAGAGAGAGACTGACAGTGTGGGTGAGGGAGAGAGTTTCAGTTTGGGTGAGAAAGAGAGTGACAGTGTTTATGTGAGAGAGTGAAGTGACTGGGACAGAGAGTGTCTGTGTTTGAGAGAGAGAGGGACTGTGTATGTGGGAGAGGGGGTCTGCGTATATGAGAGAGTGAGTGTCAGTGTGAGTGAGAGAGAGACTGACAGTGTGGGTGAGAGAGAGAGTGTCAGTTTGGGTGAGAGAGAGAGTGACAGTATTATGAGAGAGATTGAAGTGGCTGGGACAGAGAGTGTCTGTGCTTGACAGATTGATGGACTGTGTATGTGAGAGAGGGGGTCTGTCTGTATGAGAGAGTGAGTGTCAGTGTGAGTGAGAGAGAGACTGACAGTGTAGGTGAGAGATAGTCTGTCAGTTTGGGTGAGAGAGAGCGTGACAGTGTTTATGAGGGAGAGTGAAGTGGGTGGGACGGAGAGTGTCTCTGTTTGAGAGAGAGAGAGAGCGACTGTGTATGTGAGAGAGGGGCTCTGTGTGTATGAGAGAGTGAGGTTCAGTGTGAGTGAGACAGAGACTGAAAGTGTGGGTGAGAGAGAGAGTTTCAGTTTGGGTGAGAAAGAGAGTGACAGTGTTTATCAGAGTGTGAAGTGGCTGGGACAGAGAGTGTCTGTGTTTGACAGAGAGAGCGACTGTGTATGTGAGAGAGGGCGTCTGTGTGCATGAGAGGGTGAGTGTCAGTGTGACTGAGAGAGAGACTCACAGTGTGGGTGTGAGAGAGTGTCAGTTTGGGTGAGAGTGATAGCGACAGTATTTATGAGAGAGAGTGAAGTGGCTGCGACAGAAGGTGTCTGTGTTTGACAGAAAGACGGACTGTGTATGTGAGAGAGGGGGTCTGTGTGTATGAAAGAGTGAGTGTTACGTGAGTGAGAGAGAGACTGACAGTGTGGGTGAGAGAGAGAGTTTCAGTTTGGGTGAGAAAGAGAGTGACAGTGTTTATGTGAGAGAGTGAAGTGGTGGGACAGAGAGTGTCTGTGCTTGACAGATTGATGGACTGTGTATGTGAGAGAGGGGGTCTGTCTGTATGAGAGAGTGAGTGTCAGTGTGAGTGAGAGAGAGACTGACAGTGTAGGTGAGAGATAGTCTGTCAGTTTGGGTGAGAGAGAGCGTGACAGTGTTTATGAGGGAGAGTGAAGTGGGTGGGACGGAGGGTGTCTCTGTTTGAGAGAGAGAGAGAGCGACTGTGTATGTGAGAGAGGGGCTCTGTGTGTATGAGAGAGTGAGTGTCAGTGTGAGTGAGACAGAGACTGAAAGTGTGGGTGAGAGAGAGAGTTTCAGTTTGGGTGATAAAGAGAGTGACAGTGTTTATCAGAGTGTGAACTGGCTGGGACAGAGAGTGTCTGTGTTTGACAGAGAGAGCGACTGTGTATGTGAGAGAGGGCGTCTGTGTGCATGAGAGGGTGAGTGTCAGTGTGACTGAGAGAGAGACTCACAGTGTGGGTGTGAGAGAGTGTCAGTTTGGGTGAGAGTGATAGCGACAGTATTTATGAGAGAGAGTGAAGTGGCTGCGACAGAAGGTGTCTGTGTTTGACAGAAAGACGGACTGTGTATGTGAGAGAGGGGGTCTGTGTGTATGAAAGAGTGAGTGTCACGTGAGTGAGAGAGAGACTGACAGTGTGGGTGAGAGAGAGAGTTTCAGTTTGGGTGAGAAAGAGCGTGACAGTGTTTATGTGAGAGAGTGAAGTGACTGGGACAGAGAGTGTCTGTGTTAGAGAGAGAGAGGGACTGTGTATGCGAGAGAGTGGGTCTGTGTGTATGAGAGAGTGAGTGTCAGTGTGAGTGAGAGAGAGACTGACAGTGTGGGTGAGAGAGTGAGTGTCAGTTTGGGTGAGAGAGAGAGAGTGACAGTGTTTATGAGAGAGAGTAATGTGGCTGGGACAGAGAGTGTCTGTGTTTGACAGAGAGAGGGACTCAGTATGCGAGAGACGGGTTCTGTGTGTATGAGAGAGTGAGTGTCAGTGTGAGTGAGAGAGAGACTGACAGTGTAGGTGAGAGATAGTCTGTCAGTTTGGGTGAGAGAGAGCGTGACAGTGTTTATGAGGGAGAGTGAAGTGGGTGGGACGGAGAGTGTCTGTGTTTGAGAGAGAGAGGGACTGTGTATGTGAGAGAGGGGGTCTGTGTGCATGAGAGAGTGAGTGTCAGTGTGAGTGAGAGAGAGACTGACAGTGTGGGTGAGAGAGAGAGTGTCAGTTTGGGTGAGAGAGAGTGTGACAGTGTTTATGAGAGTGAGTGAAGTGGCTGGGACATAGTGTCTGTGTTTGAGAGAGACAGGGACTGTGTATGTGAGAGAGTGGTTCTGTGTGTATGAGAGAGTGAGTGTCAGTGTGAGTGAGAGCCAGACTGACATTGTGGGTGAGAGAGAGTGTGTCAGTTTGGGTGAGAGAGAGAGTGACAGAGTTTATGAGAGAGAGTGAAGTTGCTGGGACAGAGACTGTCTGTGTTTGAGAGAGAGAGGGACTGTGTATGTGAGAGAGGGGGTCTGTGTGTATGAGACAGTGAGTGTCAGTGTGAGTGAGAGAGAGACTGACAGTGTCGGTGAGAGAGAGAGTGTCAGTTTGTGTGTGAGAGAGAGAGTGACAGTGTTTATCAGGGAGAGTGAAGTGTGGCTGGGATAGAAAGTGCCTCTGTGTGAAAGAGAGAGGGACTGTGTATGTGAGAGTGGGGGTCTGTGTGTATGTGAGAGTGTGTGTCAGTGTGAGTGAGAGAGAGACTGACAGTCTGGGTGAGGGAGAGAGTGTCAGTTGGGTGAGAGAGAGAGTGACAGGTGGCAGTGTTTATGAGAGAGAGTGAAGTGGCTGGGACAGAAGAGTGTCTGTGTTTGAGAGAGAGGGGGACAGTGTATGTGAGAGATGGGGTCTGTGTGTATGAGAGAGTGAGTGTCAGTGTGAGTGAGACAGAGACTTACAGTGTGGGTGAGAGAGAGAGTGTCAGTTTGGGTGAGGAGAGAGTGAAAGTTTTTATGAGAGAGAGTGAAGTGGCTGGGACAGAGTGTGTCTGTGTTTGAGAGAGAGAGGGACTGTGTTTTTGAGAGAGGAGGTCTGTGTGTATGAGAGAGTGAGTGTCAGTGTGAGTGAGACAGAGCTTTCAGTGTGGGTGAGAGAGAGAGTGTCAGTTTGGGTGAGAGAGACAGTGACAGATTTTATGAGAGAGAGTGAAGTGGCTGGGACAGAGACTGTCTGTGTTTGAGAGAGAGAGGGACTGTGTATGTGAGAGAGGGGGTCTGTGTGTATGAGAGAGTGAGTCTCAGTGTCAGTTAGAGAGAGACTGACAGTTTGGTGAGAGAGAGAGTATCAGTTTGTGTGAGAAAGAGAGAGTGACAGTGTTTATGAGAGAGAGTGAAGTGGCTGGGACAGAGATTGTCTCTGTTTGAGAGAGAGAGGGACTGTGTATGTGAGAGAGGTGGTCTGTGTGTATGAGAGAGTGAGTGTCAGTGTGAGTGAGAGAGAACATACAGTGTTGGTGAGACAGAGATTGTCAGTGTGAGTGAGAGAGAGAGTGTCAGTTTGTTGTGTGTCAGAGTGAGTGACAGTGTTTATGACAGAGAGTGAAGTGGCTGGGACAGAGAGTGTCTGTGTTTGAAAGAGAATGGGACTGTGTATGTGAGAGTCGGGGTCTGTGTGTATGTGAGAGTGTGTGTCAGTGTGAGTGAGAGAGAGACTGGCAGTGTGGGTGAGGGAGAGAGTATCAGTTTGGGTAAGAGAGAGAGTGACAGTTTTTATGAGAGAGAGTGAAGTTGCTGGGACAGAGACTGTCTGGGTTTGAGAGAGAGAGGGACTGTGTATGTGAGAGAGGGGGTCTCTGTGTATGAGAGAGTGAGTGTCAGTGTGAGTGAGAGAGAGACTGACAGTGTGGGTGAGAGAGTGAGTGTCAGTTTGGGTGACAGACAGTGTGACAGTGTTTATGAGAGATAGTGAAGTGTCTGGGACAGCGAGTGTCTGTGTTAGAGAGAGAGAGGGACTGTGTATGTGAGAGACGGGGTCTGTGTGTATGAGAGAGTGAGTGTCAGTGTGAGTGAGAAAGACACTGACAGTCTGGCTGAGAGAGGGAGTTGTCAGTTTGGGTGAGAGAGAGTGTGACAGTGTTTATGAGAGTGAGTGAAGTGGCTGGGACATAGTGTCTGTGTTTGAGAGAGACAGGGACTGTGTATGTGAGAGAGTGGTTCTGTGTGTATGAGAGAGTGAGTGTCAGTGTGAGTGAGAGCCAGACTGACATTGTGGGTGAGAGAGAGAGTGTCAGTTTGGGTGAGAGAGAGAGTGACAGAGTTTATGAGAGAGAGTGAAGTTGCTGGGACAGAGACTGTCTGTGTTTGAGAGAGAGAGGGACTGTGTATGTGAGAGAGGGGGTCTCTGTGTATGAGACAGTGAGTGTCAGTGTGAGTGAGAGAGAGACTGACAGTGTCGGTGAGAGAGAGAGTGTCAGTTTCTGTGTGAGAGAGAGAGTGACAGTGTTTATCAGGGAGAGTGAAGTGGCTGGGATAGAAAGTGCCTCTGTGTGAAAGAGAGAGGGACTGTGTATGTGAGAGTGGGGGTCAGTGTGAGTGAGAGAGAGACTGACAGTCTGGGTGAGGGAGAGAGTGTCAGTTGGGTGAGAGAGAGAGTGACAGGTGACAGTGTTTCTGAGAGAGAGTGAAGTGGCTGGGACAGAGTGTGTCTGTGTTTGAGAGAGAGGGGGACAGTGTATGTGAGAGATGGGGTCTGTGTGTATGAGAGAGTGAGTGTCAGTGTGAGTGAGACAGAGACTTACAGTGTGGGTGAGAGACAGAGTGTCAGTTTGGGTGAGGAGAGAGTGACAGTTTTTATGAGAGACAGTTAGAAAAAGTGGCTGGGACAGAGTGTGTCTGTGTTTGAGAGAGAGAGGGACTGTGTTTGTGAGAGAGGAGGTCTGTGTGTATGAGAGAGTGAGTGTCAGTGTGAGTGAGACAGAGCTTTCAGTGTGGGTGAGAGAGAGAGTGTCAGTTTGGGTGAGAGAGACACTTACAGTTTTTTATGAGAGAGAGTGAAGTGGCTGGGACAGAGTGTGTCTGTGTTTGACAGAGAGTGGGACTGTGTATGCGAGAGAGGGGGTCTGTGTGTATGAGAGAGTGAATGTCAGTGTGAGTGAGAGAGAGACTGACAGTGTCGGTGAGAGAGAGAGTGTCAGTTTCTGTGTGAGAGAGAGAGTGACAGTGTTTATCAGGGAGAGTGAAGTGGCTGGGATAGAAAGTGCCTCTGTGTGAAAGAGAGAGGGACTGTGTATGTGAGAGTGGGGGTCAGTGTGAGTGAGAGAGAGACTGACAGTCTGGGTGAGGGAGAGAGTGTCAGTTGGGTGAGAGAGAGAGTGACAGGTGACAGTGTTTCTGAGAGAGAGTGAAGTGGCTGGGACAGAGTGTGTCTGTGTTTGAGAGAGAGGGGGACAGTGTATGTGAGAGATGGGGTCTGTGTGTATGAGAGAGTGAGTGTCAATGTGAGTGAGAGAGAGACTGACAGTCTGGGTGAGGGAGAGAGTGTCAGTTGGGTGAGAGAGAGAGTGACAGGTGGCAGAGGTGTTATGAGAGAGAGTGAAGTGGCTGGGACAGAGAGTGTCTGTGTTTGAGAGAGAGGGGGACAGTGTATGTGAGAGATGGGGTCTGTGTGTATGAGAGAGTGAGTGTCAGTGTGAGTGAGACAGAGACTTACAGTGTGGGTGAGAGAGAGAGTGTCAGTTTGGGTGAGGAGAGAGTGAAAGTTTTTATGAGAGAGAGTGAAGTGGCTGGGACAGAGTGTGTCTGTGTTTGAGAGAGAGAGGGACTGTGTTTTTGAGAGAGGAGGTCTGTGTGTATGAGAGAGTGAGTGTCAGTGTGAGTGAGACAGAGCTTTCAGTGTGGGTGAGAGAGAGAGTGTCAGTTTGGGTGAGAGAGACAGTGACAGATTTTATGAGAGAGAGTGAAGTGGCTGGGACAGAGACTGTCTGTGTTTGAGAGAGAGAGGGACTGTGTATGTGAGAGAGGGGGTCTGTGTGTATGAGAGAGTGAGTCTCAGTGTCAGTTAGAGAGAGACTGACAGTTTGGTGAGAGAGAGAGTATCAGTTTGTGTGAGAAAGAGAGAGTGACAGTGTTTATGAGAGAGAGTGAAGTGGCTGGGACAGAGATTGTCTCTGTTTGAGAGAGAGAGGGACTGTGTATGTGAGAGAGGTGGTCTGTGTGTATGAGAGAGTGAGTGTCAGTGTGAGTGAGAGAGAACATACAGTGTTGGTGAGACAGAGATTGTCAGTGTGAGTGAGAGAGAGAGTGTCAGTTTGTTGTGTGTCAGAGTGAGTGACAGTGTTTATGACAGAGAGTGAAGTGGCTGGGACAGAGAGTGTCTGTGTTTGAAAGAGAATGGGACTGTGTATGTGAGAGTCGGGGTCTGTGTGTATGTGAGAGTGTGTGTCAGTGTGAGTGAGAGAGAGACTGGCAGTGTGGGTGAGGGAGAGAGTATCAGTTTGGGTAAGAGAGAGAGTGACAGTTTTTATGAGAGAGAGTGAAGTTGCTGGGACAGAGACTGTCTGGGTTTGAGAGAGAGAGGGACTGTGTATGTGAGAGAGGGGGTCTCTGTGTATGAGAGAGTGAGTGTCAGTGTGAGTGAGAGAGAGACTGACAGTGTGGGTGAGAGAGTGAGTGTCAGTTTGGGTGACAGACAGTGTGACAGTGTTTATGAGAGATAGTGAAGTGTCTGGGACAGCGAGTGTCTGTGTTAGAGAGAGAGAGGGACTGTGTATGTGAGAGACGGGGTCTGTGTGTATGAGAGAGTGAGTGTCAGTGTGAGTGAGAAAGACACTGACAGTCTGGCTGAGAGAGGGAGTTGTCAGTTTGGGTGAGAGAGAGTGTGACAGTGTTTATGAGAGTGAGTGAAGTGGCTGGGACATAGTGTCTGTGTTTGAGAGAGACAGGGACTGTGTATGTGAGAGAGTGGTTCTGTGTGTATGAGAGAGTGAGTGTCAGTGTGAGTGAGAGCCAGACTGACATTGTGGGTGAGAGAGAGAGTGTCAGTTTGGGTGAGAGAGAGAGTGACAGAGTTTATGAGAGAGAGTGAAGTTGCTGGGACAGAGACTGTCTGTGTTTGAGAGAGAGAGGGACTGTGTATGTGAGAGAGGGGGTCTCTGTGTATGAGACAGTGAGTGTCAGTGTGAGTGAGAGAGAGACTGACAGTGTCGGTGAGAGAGAGAGTGTCAGTTTCTGTGTGAGAGAGAGAGTGACAGTGTTTATCAGGGAGAGTGAAGTGGCTGGGATAGAAAGTGCCTCTGTGTGAAAGAGAGAGGGACTGTGTATGTGAGAGTGGGGGTCAGTGTGAGTGAGAGAGAGACTGACAGTCTGGGTGAGGGAGAGAGTGTCAGTTGGGTGAGAGAGAGAGTGACAGGTGACAGTGTTTCTGAGAGAGAGTGAAGTGGCTGGGACAGAGTGTGTCTGTGTTTGAGAGAGAGGGGGGACAGTGTATGTGAGAGATGGGGTCTGTGTGTATGAGAGAGTGAGTGTCAGTGTGAGTGAGACAGAGACTTACAGTGTGGGTGAGAGACAGAGTGTCAGTTTGGGTGAGGAGAGAGTGACAGTTTTTATGAGAGACAGTGAAGTGGCTGGGACAGAGTGTGTCTGTGTTTGAGAGAGAGAGGGACTGTGTTTGTGAGAGAGGAGGTCTGTGTGTATGAGAGAGTGAGTGTCAGTGTGAGTGAGACAGAGCTTTCAGTGTGGGTGAGAGAGAGAGTGTCAGTTTGGGTGAGAGAGACACTGACAGTTTTTATGAGAGAGAGTGAAGTGGCTGGGACAGAGTGTGTCTGTGTTTGACAGAGAGTGGGACTGTGTATGCGAGAGAGGGGGTCTGTGTGTATGAGAGAGTGAATGTCAGTGTGAGTGAGAGAGAGACTGACAGTGTCGGTGAGAGAGAGAGTGTCAGTTTCTGTGTGAGAGAGAGAGTGACAGTGTTTATCAGGGAGAGTGAAGTGGCTGGGATAGAAAGTGCCTCTGTGTGAAAGAGAGAGGGACTGTGTATGTGAGAGTGGGGGTCAGTGTGAGTGAGAGAGAGACTGACAGTCTGGGTGAGGGAGAGAGTGTCAGTTGGGTGAGAGAGAGAGTGACAGGTGACAGTGTTTCTGAGAGAGAGTGAAGTGGCTGGGACAGAGTGTGTCTGTGTTTGAGAGAGAGGGGGACAGTGTATGTGAGAGATGGGGTCTGTGTGTATGAGAGAGTGAGTGTCAATGTGAGTGAGAGAGAGACTGACAGTGTGAGTGAGAGAGAGAGTGGCAGTCTGGTTGAGTGAGAGAGTGACAGTGTTTATGAGAGAGAATGATGTGGCTGGGACAGAGAGTCTCTGTGTTTGACAAAGAGAGGGACTGTCTATGCGTGAGAGGGGGTGTGTGTGTCTGAGAGAGTGAGTGTCAGTGTGAGTGAGAGAGAGAGTTTCAGTTTGGGTGAGAAAGAGAGTGACAGTATCTATGAGAGAGAATGAAGTGGCTTGGACAGAAAGTGTCTGTGTTTGACAGAGACAGGGACTGTGTATGTGAGAGAGGAGGTCTGTGTGTATGAGAGAGTGAGTGTCATCTGACTGAGAGAGAGAATGACAGTGTAGGTGAGAGAGAGAGTGTCAGTTTGGGTGAGAGAGAGAGTGACAGTATTTATGAGAGACAGTGAAGTGGCTGGGACAGAGAGTGTCTGTGTTTGAGAGAGAGAGGGACTGTGTATGTGAGAGAGCGGGTCTGTGTATTTGATAGAGTGAGTGTCAGTGTGAGTGAGAGAGAGAGAGTGACAGTGTTTATGAGAGAGAGTAAAGTGGCTGGGAGAGAGAGTGTCTGTGTTAGAGAGAGAGAGGGACTGTGTATGCGAGAGTGGGAGTCTGTGTGTATGAGACACTGAGTGTCAGTGTGAGTGAGAGAGAGACTGACAGTGTGGGTGAGAGAGGTGAGTTTCAGTTTGGGTTAGGGAGAGAGTCACAGTGTTTATGAGAGATACTGAAGTGGCTGGCACAGAGAGTGTCTGTGTTTGAGCGAGAGAGGGACTGTGTATGCGAGAGACGGGATCTGTTGGTATGAGAGAGTGAGTGTCTGTGTGAGTGAGAGAGAGACTGACAGTGTTGGTGAGAGAGAGTGTGTCAGATTGGGTGAGAGATAGCCAGACAGTGTTTATCAGAGGGAGTGAAGTGGCTGGGACAGAGGGTATCTGTGTTTGACACAGAGAGGGACTGTGTATGTGAGAGCGGGGGTCTGTGTGTATGAGAGAGTGAATGTCAGTGTGAGTGAGAGAGAGACTGACAGTGTGGGTGAGACAGAGAGAGTCAGTTTGGGTGAGAGAGAGAGTGACAGTGTTTATGAGAGAGAATGATGTGGCTAGGACAGAGAGTGTCTGTGTTTGACAGAGAGAGGGACTGTGTATGTGAGAGAGGGGGTCTGTGTGAATGAGAGAGTGAGTGTCAGTGTGAGTGAGAGAGAGACTGACAGTGTGGGTGAGAGAGAGAGTGTCAGTTTGGGTGAGAGAGAGAGTGACAGTGTTTATGAGAGATAGTGAAGTGGCTGGCACAGAGAGTTTCTGTGTTTGACAGAGAGTGGGACTGTGTATCCGAGAGTCGGGTTCTGTGTGTATGAGAGAGTGAGTGTCAGTGTGAGTGAGAGAGAGACTGACAGTGTGGGTGACAGAGAGGGTGTCAGTCTGTGTGAGAGAGAGTGTCAGTTTAGGTGCAAGAGAGAGTGACAGTGTTTATGACAGAGAGTGAAGTGGCTGGGACAGAGAGTGTCTGTGTTTGACAGAGAGAGGGACTGTGTATGTGAGCGAGGAGGTCTGTGTGTATGGGAGACTGAGTGTCAGTGTGAGTGAGAGAGAAACTGATAGTGTGGGTAAGAGAGAGAGTGTCATTTTGGGTGAGAGAGAGAGTGACAGTGTTTATGAGCGAGAGTGAAGTGGCTGGGACAGAAGGTGTCTGTGTTTGACACAGAGAAGGACTGTGTATGTGAGAGAGGGGGTCTGTGTGTATGAGAGGAGTGTCATTGTGGGTGAGAGAGAGAGTGACAGTGTTTATGAGCGAGAGTGAAGTGGCTGGGGCAGAGATTGTCTCACTTTGACAGAGAGAGGGAATCTGTATGTTAGAGAGGGGCTCTGTGTGTATGAGAGAGTGAGTGTCAGTGTGAGTGAGAGAGAGGCGGACAGTGTGGGTGAGACAGAGAGAGTCAGTGTGGGTGAGAGAGAGAGTGACAGTGTTTATGAGAGATAGTGAAGTGGCTGGGACATAAAGTGTCTGTGTTTGACAGAGACAGGGACTGTGTATGTGAGAGAGGAGGTCTGTGTGTATGAGAGAGTGAGTGTCAGTGTGAGTGAGAGAGAGACTGACAGTGTGGGTGAGAAAGTGAGTGTCAATTTGGGTGAGAGAGAGAGTGACAGTGTATATGAGAGAGAGTGAAGTGGCTGTGACACAGATTGTCTGTGTTTGAGAGAGGTAGGGACTGTGTATGTGAGAGAGGGATTTTTGAGTATGAGAGATTGAGTGTCACTGTGAGTGAGAGAGAGACTGACAGTGTGGGTGAGAGAGAGAGTGTCAGTTTGGGTGAGAGAGAGGGTGACAGTGTTGATCAGAGAGAGTGAAGTGGGTGGGACAGAGAGTGTCTTTGTTTGAGAGAGAGAGGGACCGTGTGTGTGCGAGAGGGGGGGGTCTGTGTGTATCAGAGAGTGAGTGTCAATGTGAGTGAGAGAGAGATTGACAGTGTGGGTGAGAGAGAGAGTGACAGTGTTTACTTAGAGAGAGTGAAGTGGCTGGGCCAGAGTGTCTGTGTTTGAGAGAGAGAGTGACAGTCTTTATGAGAGATAGTGAAGTGGCTGGGACAGAAAGTGTCTGTGTTTGACAGAGACAGGGACTGTGTATGTGAGAGAGGAGGTCTGTGTGTATGAGAGAGTGAGTGTCATGTGAGTGAGAGAGAGACTGACAGAGTGGGTGAGAGAGATAGTTTCGGTTTGGGTGAGAGAGAGACAGTGACAGTGTTTACGAGAGAGAGTGAAGTGGCTGGGACAGAGAGTGTCTGTGTTTGACAGAGAGAGGGACTGTGTATGTGAGAACGGGGGTCTGTGTATATGAGAGAGTGAGTGTCAGTCTGAATGAGAAAGAGACTGAGTGTGGGTGAGAGAGAGAGTTTCAGTTTGGTTGGGAAAGAGAGTCACAGTGTTTATCAGAGTGTGAAGTGGCTGGGACAGAGAGTGCCTGTGTTTGACAGGGAGAGGGACTGTTTATGTCAGAGAGGGGGTCTGTGTGTATGAGAGAGTGAGTGTCAGTTTGAGTGAGCTGGAGCTTGACAGTGTGTGTGAGAGACAAAGTGCCAGTTTGGGTGAGAGCAAGAGTGATAGTGTTTATCAGATAGAGTGAACTGGCTGGGACAGAGAGTGTCTGTGCTTGAGAGAGAGAGGGACTGTGTAAGTGAGAGAGGGGGTCTGTGTGTATGAGAGAGTGAGTGTCAGTCTGAGTGAGAGAGAGACTGACTGTGTGGGTGAGAGAGATAGTGTCAGTTTGGGTGAGAGAGAGAGTGACAGTGTTTATGAGAGAGAGTAAAGTGGCTTGGACAGAAGGTGTCTCTGTTAGAGAGGGAAAGGGACTGTGTATGCGAGAGAGGGGCTCTGTGTGTATGAGAGAGTGAGTGTCAGTGTGAGTGAGACAGAGACTGAAAGTGTGGGTGAGAGAGAGAGTTTCAGTTTGGGTGAGAAAGAGAGTCACAGTGTTTATCAGAGTGTGAAGTGGCTGGGGCAGAGAGTGCCTGTGTTTGACAGGGAGAGGGACTGTTTATGTCAGAGAGGGGGTCTGTGTGTATGAGAGAGTAAGTGTCATGTGAGTGAGAGAGTGACTGACAGTTTGGGTGAGAGAAACAGTGTCAGTTTGGGTGAGAGAGAGGAGTGACAGTGTTTATGAGAGATAGTGAAGTGGCTGGGACAGAGAGTGTCTGCGTTTGCGAGAGAGAGGGACTGTGTATGTGAGAGAGGGGGTCTGTGTGTGTGAGAGAGTGTGTGTCAGTGGGAGTGAGTGAGAGAGAGACTGACAGAGTGGGTGAGAGGGAGAGTTTCGGTTTGGGTGAGAGAGAGAGTGACCCTGTTTACGGGAGACAGTGAAGTGGCTCGGACAAAGAGTGTGTGTCTTTGACAGAGAGAGCGACTGTGTATGTGAGAGAGGGCGTCTGTGTGCATGAGAGAGTGAGTGTCAGTGTGACTGAGAGAGAGACTCACAGTGTGGGTGAGAGAGAGTGTCAGTTTGGGTGAGAGAGATAGTGACAGTATTTATGAGAGAGAGTGAAGTGGCTGCGACAGAAGGTGTCTGTGTTTGACAGAAAGAGGGACTGTGTATGTGAGAGAGGGGGTCTGTGTGTATGAAAGAGTGAGTGTCACGTCAGTGAGAGAGAGACTGACAGTGTGGGTGAGAGAGAGAGTGTCAGTTTGGGTGAGAGAGAGAGAGTGACAGTGTTTATGAGAGAGAGTAAGGTGGCTGGGACAGAGAGTGTCTGTGTTTGACAGAGAGAGGGACTCAGTATGCGAGAGACGGGTTCTGTGTGTATGAGATAGTGAGTGTCAGTGTGAGTGAGAGAGAGACTGACAGTGTGGGTGAGAGAGAGAGTGTCAGTTTGGGTGAGAGAGAGCGTGACAGTGTTTATGAGGGCGAGTGAAGTGGGTGGGACGGAGAGTGTCTCTGTTTGAGAGAGAGAGAGAGCGACTGTGTATGTGAGAGAGGGGCTCTGTGTGTATGAGAGAGTGAGTGTCAGTGTGAGTGAGACAGAGACTGAAAGTGTGGGTGAGAGAGAGAGTGTCAGTTTGGGTGAGAGAGAGAGTGACAGAGTTAATGAGAGAGATTCATCTGGCTTGGAAAGAGACACTCTCTGTTTGACGGATTGAGGGACTGTGTATGTGAGACAGGGGGTCTGTGTGCATGAGAGAGTGAGTGTCAGTGTGACTGAGAGAGAGACTGACAGTGTGGGTGAGAGAGAGAGTGTCAGTTTGGGTGAGAGAGAGAGTGACCGTGTTTATGAGAGAGAGTGAAGTGGCTCGGACAGAGAGTGTCTGTCTTTGACAGAGAGTGCGACTGTGTATGTGAGAGAGGGCGTCTGTCTGCATGAGAGAGTGAGTGTCAGTGTGACTGAGAGAGAGACTCACAGTGTGGGTGAGAGAGAGTGTCAGTTTGGGTGAGAGAGATAGTGATATTATTTATGAGAGAGAGTGAAGTGGCTGCGACAGAAGGTGTCTGTGTTTGACAGAAAGATGGACTGTGTATGTGAGAGAGGGGGTCTGTGTGTATGAAAGAGTGAGTGTCACGTGAGTGAGAGAGAGACTGACAGTGTGGGTGAGGGAGAGAGTTTCAGTTTGGGTGAGAAAGAGAGTGACAGTGTTTATGACAGAGAGTGAAGTGGCTGGGACAGACAGTGTCTGTGCTTGACAGATTGAGGGACTGTGTATGTGAGAGAGGGGGTCTGTGTGTATGAGAGAGTGAGTGTCACTCTGAGTGTGAGAGAGACTGACAGTGTGGGTGAGAGAGAGAGTTTCAGTTTGGGTGAGAAAGAGAGTGACAGTGTTTATGTGAGAGAGTGAAGTGACTGGGTCAGAGAATGTCTGTGTTTGAGAGAGAGAGGGACTGTCTATGTGAGAGAGGTGGTCTGTGTGTATGAGAGAGTGAGTGTCAGTGTGACTGAGAGAGAGAGACTGACAGAGTGGATGAGAGAGATAGTTTCGGTTTGGGTGAGAGAGAGAGTGACAGTATTTATGAGGGAGAGTGAAGTGGGTGGGACGGAGAGTGTCTCTGTTTGAGAGAGAGAGAGAGCGACTGTGTATGTGAGAGAGGGGCTCTGTGTGTATGAGAGAGTGAGTGTCAGTGTGAGTGAGACAGAGACTGAAAGTGTGGGTGAGAGAGAGAGTTTCAGTTTGGGTGAGAAAGAGAGTGGCAGTGTTTATGAGAGAGAGTGAAGTGGGTTGGACAGAGAGGGTCTGTGTTTGAGAGACAGAGGGACTGTGTATGTGCGAGAGCGGGTCTGTGTGTATGAGAGACTGTGTGTCAGTGTGAGTGAGAGAG